>NC_087166.1:19958765-20046265 GCF_035594125.1 Scylla paramamosain | reverse complement strand
AAAAAAAAAAAAACATCATGAACCATGATGTCCCCTCCTGTTCCTGCCATTATGCCGAATAGAATGGTGCAGATTAAGAGGCTCAGCGCAGAACTCTGATGCATCAACACCTCCACTCTAAAACTGTCCGTCATGCCTGCTCTACTTCTCACACACGTCTTGACATTTATGCACATTTTCTTTATCAGTGTTAAACATTTACTATTTCCGGCACCTTCCTCTCTGAATCATTTCCATAACTCATGTTTATGTATTCTATCAAAGACATTCTCTAGATATATAAATTCCACATGAAATCCTTTCTGTATTTTTCAGCCATTTGTTTCAGTATAAATATTAAATTCAATGTTCCTCTACAAAGCATGAGTCCAAATTGCCCTCTGGATACCTCCTCCTCCATCGTCAGCCTCTCCTCCTGTACCCTTTCCCAGACGTTCATTGCATGAGCTAGTAGTTTTATTCTATGGTAATGTCCATGTTATCGTGAAATTGCTTTCTCCTTGAAGATGGATACAAAGACACTTTTTTCCTCACATCTGGTAACTCTTCCTGCGATATCAAGTTATACTTAAAAGCCAATCCCACCTCTCCCAGGGGCCCTTATCTGGTCCATTCATCTTGTATTTGCTGTTTTGTAAGAGGTCTGATTACATTTGTTCTCTACACATCCCGTGAAATCTGGATATAAGATTCCGTCATCATCATAATCCCATGGATTATTCTCATTGAACGGAGCCGTACGTTTCTCAATTTCTTTTGTACCTCCTCGTCAGTTAGTATCGCACCATTTGCATCTTTTATGCGTCTTACATAATCCATATACTGTATTTGTTTCTTGTGCTTGTTGTCTTGTATATTCTCTTCTTTCTTCTTTATAAATCATATATATATATATATATATATATATATATATATATATATATATATATATATATATATATATATATATATATATATATATATATATATATATATATATATATATATATATATATATATATATATATATATATATATATATATATATATATATATATATATATATATATATATATATATATATATATATATATATATATATATATATATATATATATATATATATATATATATATATATATATATATATATATATATATATATATTTTTTTTTTTTTTTTCAGCGCTTCGTACATATCACGACAACCACCTTTGTTTTCCGTGCTAACTTCTTTGTTGTTACATACTCCCTCATTCTGCTTTACCTTCACTGTATACTTACCTCTTTGATTTTCAGTGCATTCCTTAAGTCTTCCACCCCCAACATTTTTCTCTAGTTCTATGTGGCCTTTCAGATGATTCTTCTAGTATGTCTCAGACCACTCCTCTCAAGACCTCCTCACTCCCTTGGACTTTGTTTATATTTGTGCCCACACTATCTAGAGCAGATGTTGAAAACTTGACTTTCCGTTTCCTCCTTCATTAATGTCCATCAAATCCTCTTCATATATATTCTGATTTTTTTTCTTTTACCTTAAGCCATCCGTCACTAGTGTGTACTGTGGTATTATGTGATCTGGTATAACATTCCAATATACATTTACCAGATTCGACTCTACACAAAAGGTAATTTATGAGTGGATTTATGTTCACTTTAATATATGTGATGATATGTTCCTCCTTTATACAGAAAAGATAAGTACCAGTTACCAGGACAGATGAGGCGGTCGGATCTATTATTCGCTACCTTTATTTACATTTCCAGGACTATAACCTCAGTATATCCTGTCCGTTCCCACATCTGTACCGACATGACGTCCATTCAGATCTGCGTCCAACTCTCCTCCACAGCTTTTCACTACATCTCAATTTCTAAGTTTCTCCAAAGTTCCTTTTCTTAGAGTTTTGATCATGTATCAGGCATATATGTACTAAAAGCCATATATGTATAAAAGTGTCGCTCATATTAAATGACTTCTTCTTTTTACTTCAATTACACATTGTTTCATTTTAAGTGAAACCACTATGATCTTGATCTTGATCTTGATGGTACAGGTGGCTCGGGATCACCCCTAAGCCAGGCTCTTGTATCGGCAACTCCTGTACGAGTAAGAGAGAAAAAAAAGAGAAACGAACAGCATCCTCTACACTAATTGTTCTTACATCTGGCACGCCACATTCTCTCTAGAAATTCTTTCACCGCCTCAATCACCCTTTCATTCCCGTCTCTACACAGTCCCAGCAACAACACCATCCACTCCTTTCCTGTCTTCTCCATTCTTTCATTCCTATCATGCCCTAACTCAGTCAGTATCACTTGCATCATCTCATTTCTGTCTCTGGCATACTTCACACACTCCAGCACCACATGTTCCACCGTCTCATCGTCTGCCATGCCACACAGCTGGCACACTTTTGCTGCGGGAATCAGACCATCTGTAACTCCTTGCATTCACATCCATACACTGTGCCCTCACTCGGAAGAGAAGATCACCGCCCAGGCTTCCAGCATACCACCTTTCATACCTCAGGACCTCTTTCTCCTTGTACAATTCCAGGGTCTTTCTTTCCATCTCATTCTTCTATTCATTCTGTCCCACAAATTTCACTTCTCTGTCTATCTCATTCTTCCATTTTCTCACATCCCATTCAGATCCCACTCTGCCTCCTCTTATTATCACCCATTCACGCTCATTTTGATTCCTCCCAGCCATTCTCATCGCCCACACAACTTGTAATCCACTCCTGCCTGTCATTATCATGCACCTCCTCCTCCATTTGCTTCCACTTTCATTCCACAGGTACACCTTCCTTGCTATTCTTGCATCATCCATTCTTTCAAGCCTAATCTTAAGTACTTAAGTGTGGCTTTTGTGAGTCTTTCCCTAAAGGTGCTCCATCCCATATCACCTCTCAAGGCTTCTACTGTTGTGTACCTCGGTGCACTCAGTGCCATCCTTACTACTCTATTCTGGCCTACTTCTAACTTATCAATTTCACTTTCATTCCATGCAATCACATCCATATCATACATTTTACTTGGCACAGCCACACTCTTCCACACTTCTCTCGGCACAGCCACACTCTTCCACACCTCTCAACACATCATACTTGCTCTCATCCTTCCCGCGCTTCCCAATCGAGCTACCCACTGGTTTACAATACTTATCTTTTCATTCTTTGCCTTTGCACACCCACTAGCACTCATCCACATCCCTAAGTACTTGTATTCTTGCACCTGTTTCAACTCATTCTCTCCAAGTATCCATACCACATTACTTTCATACTCTGATCTATTCTCAATCATTACCTTGCTTTTCTCACTGCTAAACCTTACTTCAAAGTCCTTTCCATACCCATCCACAACATCCAACAAATTTTGAAGCTCATCTTCTGATTCACTCATAACAACTACATCATCTGCATAAAAAAGCACACATACTTTATCATTCCACACACTTACCCCTACATTCATTATTCTCATTCTGGCTGCTAGCTCCTCTGTATTCAGGTTACAGTCTGTTTCTATGTCTCCTAGTCTGTATCTAGCTCTTGTGTCCACATACATACTTTGCACTATGTTAACTATCTTTGCACTCAATCCAGTCATTTCTAAGACTCTACCTAGCATTTCTCTGTTCACTCTTTCATAAGCTTTCTCTATATCCAGAAAACCTAGGTACATTTTTACCCCCATCTTTCTTGTTCTTCTCAATCATTTCATTCACCACAAACATATTGTCCTCAGCTCTCCTATCCACACGAAATCCATTCTGTTCTTCACCCAGCACTCCAGCTCTCTTAATCCATTTACAGTCTCTCATTCAACACTGTATTTCTCCTTTTGTTGTTGCATTACTAGAACAGGATTAATATCCATTTCTCATTTCCTTCACCTTGTTACATGTACACTTGTTTTTTTTTTGGATTCTGCACGCACAGCATGCTCACCTTCTTATTTTTTTCCTAACTCCAACACATTGTCTTTCTCCACCTGTCACAGTGTCAGCATTCAGTGTTGTCATTATCAGGGCAACAAGTGTTTGTTTCTTTACCGGCGTTGCTCATAATGGGTTACACCATAGCATGATAGATAGTTGATAGATTTAGGACAGTTACCATCTACAATCATAGCAATATGAAGTTAGAAGGAGAAATATAATAGTCGAAGGAAGGTTGTTTGAAAATTAAACTTTTGTGCCAGACTCTGTCATATGCTTTTCATAAGTTGCACCATAGCTCCTGAAAGAGGACAACCAAGATTCAGTGAGGAAGGCCACAACTGAATCCACATTGGCGATGAGATAGTAGGTTGTGAAGTGATAAACATTTAAGCACCTTATTTTTGATGATGAATGCAAAAACTTTCGGAGGACTGGATCAATATCAATAGGACGGTAGTTTGAAGGATTAGAGCTATTACCACTTTTAGGAGCAGTTGTTCGAAGAATTTGATAAAAAAAAAGTGCAAACACAGAGGCACAGTTACGGAGAAACATAGTACGGACTACATCAGGTCCATAAGCATTCCGAGGATTATTATTACGAGCGAAGTCATGGAAAACATCATTAGGAAGAATTTTAATAGAAAACATAAAATAGTAAGAGTGTAGCGGGAACGAGAAACTAGCCTTGAATCATGCAAAGATAATGTTTTAGCATCGGTTTGAGAGAGGAGTTCAGCCTTAGCGATAGATGATATAGCAGTAGTACTAT
This sequence comes from Scylla paramamosain, assembly GCF_035594125.1. NCBI lineage: Eukaryota > Metazoa > Arthropoda > Malacostraca > Decapoda > Portunidae > Scylla > Scylla paramamosain. The sequence continues at coordinate 20,041,570 of NC_087166.1, read as the reverse complement.
CAGGTTGTAGTAGAGGGAGTCATGAGGACCTAACTTGCTCATGCTTTTCTACTACCTGGTTTCAACTCCAGAGTCACTCTCAAACTAAATTCATCTGAGTTGCACATATACCTTATATCTAATTCGTCAGAAAAAAAAAAAAAAGGGGAGGCATCTTCATCCTGACTCTAGACTTTAATGCCTTTAACTTTGCAATCCTCTACGACCAAGAGCAATTAGTGCAACACCCTACCCGGTGTTCCTCATTCCCTTGGAAATTACCGGATTGGCAGTTAAGTGCATTGGCGACCATGGATCTCCAGCTTCATCTATTATCTGCCATTGTGCCAGGTCCACAGCTCGCCATCCACCTCCCACTAAACTTAACTCTTTGTCTTCCTCTTGTTGTGACTTCCTTTACTCTTCCTAATAAGCAGTTCCTTTCAATGCCCTCTGTTGTCATTTTATGGCCAACAAAGTTCAACTGCATTTTCTTTATATATTTTAATAAGAATATTTCTGTTCCTATTCTTAGTACCTCTTCCTTCGTAGTACCTAGTGGAGTCAAGTAATTAGTGGGGTATCACAAAGATCAATTTTATGACCATTGTTGTTTTCAATATATACGAGTATTAATGGCCTAGATAGTGGGATTAGTGGTGATTTTAGTAAATTTTCGGATGACACGAAGATAGGTAGGTTAATTAGGTCAAATTCGGATGGCATCGCCCTGCAGGCAGACTTAGCTAAGATGAACGAATGGACAGGCAAATGACAAATGCAGTTTAATATGAACAAATGCAAAGTACTTAGCACAATAATTTTATGTATTGAACATATTAACTGTTATTTGTTAGTGGGTTATTAGTGAGCGTGTGCGTGTGTTCCTGCGTGGTGTATGGGCGGATGGAGTTGTCAACCCTAAATTTTGTCTGCACCTGGATATAAGGCAGAGGAAGTAGTCAAGGAGCAACACTCTTTACTTTATTTTTCGTGTGTAAAGGGGAAGGGTAAAGGAAGAAAACTGTCACATGATAAGTATTTTTACTCACTTGTTTGCGCCACGCATCCATATATGTTCTGCATAACTTATTAATTACTTTGTGTTGTGATCAGTTATTATTATGTCTTGGTTCTTTTTTAACATAGTTGTTGTATCACCCTGCATGAGGTACTGACTACCCTGAGCCGCTAATCGCTAGCGTACGAATCATTTAATTTCGTAACTTAATTTATCAGTCTGTTGGTTTACCAGCTCATTTTATTATCATAGTGTGAGTGTTAATTATTCTTTATTGGTTCAGTATGTTAAGAAGTGGTGGAAGAAATGTATCACTGTTTCATCCTTCCCACAAACCTGGTCTTGTGATATCGTTTTGCTTCGCAACAGTGCTCGTCAACCCTATTCGTTTTCTATTCCCCCCCCCCCCTCTCTCTCTCTCTCTCTCTCTCTCTCTCTGAAAACAGATTGAGGAAATTCAGTATTCGTCCGACCGTGCCATAACAGTAGCTACACTATTTAGAACAAGGCTCTGATAAGTTCAGAGAACGAAATACATTTAGGACTTATAGATAAGAACATAAGAACATAAGAAATAAGGGAAGCTGCAAGAAGCGACCAGGCTTACACGTGGCAGTCCCTGTATGAAACACACCTACCTATTTCCATCTGTTATCCCCATCCATAAACTTATCTAATCTTCTCTTAAAGCTCTCTAGTGTCCTAGCACTAACTACATGATTACTGAGTCCGTTCCACTCAAAGCAAATCGGGTATTATGATCATGTTTTACAAGTTTTAAATATTGAAGTCACGATGTAATATTAAAGTTATTACCACTGGTCAGACTCATTTAGACTATGATGTGCAGTTCTGGTTCCCATATTATATGAAGGATATAGGTCAATTAAAATCAGTACAAAGGAGAATGACTGAAAATATACAGGGGATCAGGGGTATTGCCTACGAAACGAGACTGAAACTATTAAATATGCATTCGTTAGAGAGGCGTAAGATAAGAGGGGATCTGATAAAAGTATTTAAGTGGTAAAGAAAACTCTCTTCCTTTGCAAGAAACTACATGCACCTAATTACACACACACCTTTCAAAATTCAAAATTTAAAACTCAAAATTCAAAATCAATATGGCGACTCCTACACCAGCCTAAGTGTTCCCATTTGGGGAAGGAACCACTAATGTCCCCAGATCAGACTGCTCTTCTGGTATCGATCTTAAGCGTCTTGACACCCCCTCTACTTTTTCTTCATAAACTTTTGCAACATTCGCGGTCCTAGATATAATTTTCAATCTGCAGAACACAACCTCTCCTCTACTAAACCTCATTTTCTTTACCTTACTGAAACACAGGTGTCAGAAGCAAATAACAGTAGCCCCTTTCCTGTTCCCTCCTACTTTCTCTATCCTTATTTTGAGTTCAAAGCTGGATGTTGGGTCTATGTGCACAAAGACTTAACCTGCTCTTGTGCCCACGTTCTTGAAGTGATAGTGTCTGGCATGGAGGCATGCATTCCTCACTCTTTTTCTCGACCGAAACCTTCCAAACCTTAGTTTAACACAGTCTGTTCTCGTACTATATATGACATTTATGAACTCAACACAACTTTCCAGACAACCATCCCCTCTTTTTCAGTGACACTCAACTGTCCCCTCTTCTATATTGAATATCCTCGGTCTGTACTTTTCTTATAATCTAAACTGGAAACGTCACATTTCATCTCTAGCTAAAACAATTTCTATGAAGTTAGGTGTTCTGTGACGTCTCCCCCAGTTTTTCTCATTCCCTAAGCTGCTAACTCTGTACAAGGGCCTTATCTCTACATGTATGGAGTATGTTTCACATGTCTGGGGGTTCCACTCATACCGCTCTTTTAGACAAGGTAGAATCAAAAGATTTTCGTCTCGTCAACTCCCCTCCTCTAACTGCCTGTCTTCAGTCTCTCTCTCATCGCCGCAATGTTGCATCTCTTGCTATTTTCTACCACTATTTTCATGCTAAATGCTCTTCTGATCTTGCTAACTGCATGCCTCCCTCCTCCCGCGGCCTCGGTGTACAAGACTTTCTTCTTTATCTCACCCTTTTTCTGTCCACCTCTTTAATGCAAGAGTTAATCAGTATTCCCAATCATCTGGTAAACTCTGGATCTTCATGCCTGTTTCTGTATTTCCACCTTCCTATGACTTACATCCCTTCAAGAGGGAGATTTCCAGACACTTTAATTTTTGACTGCCGCTTCGGACCCTATTCGGGGACTGGCATCTCAGTGGGTTTTTTTTTTTTTTTTTTTTTGAATTTTTGTTAGTTGCCTTTGGCCGGTGTCCCTCTTACATAATGATAATAATAATGATATATATATATATATATATATATATATATATATATATATATATATATATATATATATATATATATATATATATATATATATATATATATATATATATATATATATATATATATATATATATATTTATATTGTCATGTTATTGGCCGAGTTTACCTTGAATGGGATCACGTTTTCTTAGTGTCCCCGTGTTCCGGTTACCTGCCATTCGGGCATTATCCTTATTATTGTTATAAGTAGTGTAAGGCTTTTTTACCCATTTTATATCATCTTGTATTATTCTCTTCATAATTTATGTTCTATATATCTTTGTATCTCTCAGGGAAGGATCTTGGTGTGGATTGGTGATGGAGTGAGTTTGTGGAGGTATTAGTGGTGTAGCGGTATAACCTTGATATCCAGGATCAGGTTAGTGAGTCTTTTGTGGTACCAAGAGCTCTTGTCCGCTGAAATTCGGTTGTTGAGTTGTGCCGGTAACGCTGTTGGAAGGGGTCATAGGTCAAACTGGCAGCCATTTTGTGAGTGGAGGTTGTGGTGTTGACCTTGGAAGCTGGTGTTGTGGTGTATTGGTGATTTTGGGGATGATGTTATGGTGTTATGGGTAATCTTTAGTGATTATGATAATCTCCTGTGAGGCTTGAGGAGGCGAAATACGGGAATTATTGTCTTGGGACGCGGTAATGGCGTCTGGGTAAATTCCTGCGGTTGAGGGGAAATATTTCTGTGACTGGTGGAGGTGTAAACGGGTTCTGGTGTTGTGGGAAGTGACGAGAACGTCATGTAGTAACATGTACTACCTCATGTTGTTTGTGAATTATTATTATTATTAATATATGTGCTTGTAACATAGAATAATCGTGTTTCCTACTCCCCCAACATTGATCTGGTATTAGAGGTAATTCCAGGTGTGCTGAGTCAAGGTAAAGGTAGAGTGAGAGATAATTCTGGCGATTTCGGATAGGTCGGGTAGGCACTCGAAGCCTTTAAAAATCCAGACCTTTAAAACATTCCGGGATCAGTGTAACGCCCACTTCCTTGGAAAGATAACCGGTATCGTACGATCGTAAGTAATTAAGCGATCGTGACAGAATGTGGGGGCCCGTCCGGGATCTTTGAACATTTGTGAAATGTAACGAGTGTTACATGGTGATTGTCGTTGGGAGGAATTTACCTGTGTGAAATATTTCTTTAAAACTGTGTTTGTATTATGGTGAATATTTGGAGGAATATTTTGTTAATATTTTGTGGAGTGTAGTAATTGAAATCATGGCCGCTAGACGTGTTGAAGTGTTCCTCCTGTCGAGGAGTGTGCATGATTTGTACACACTAACCAAGGAGGAATTATGTTCAGTGGCTGAGAGGTTTCAAGTGGAGTTGAAATCCAAGAAAAAGGAGGAAATGCAGGCGGAGTTGAAAAATGCTCTTGTGGAGAGGAGCTGGTTTGAAAATGATGGTGGTGAAAGTGAGGATAATGATGGGGAGAGTGTAGAGGAAGGTGCTGGGGTCAGTGAGATAAACCTGGGTGCTCTTGGTGGAACAGATGGCCTTTATAGTAGTGAAAAATTCGAGTTAATGAAACTTCAGATGCAATTGCAGAAGCAGAAAGAGGTGGAGTTGCAGCAGATACAGATGAAAAAAGAGATTGAGATAGAAAAAAATAGAGCAGAAAGTAAAAATAGAGTAAATGAGACCAGGGCAGGAAATGGTGCCCAAGGCAACGGGGATTTAGAGAGAAAGGCCATCAGTATGCCTAACTTTGTGGAAGGGGAGGAAGAAAACTTATTCGTTCAATTTGAAAAAAACTGATTGGGCATTACTAGTCCAGTCTAAATTTGAGGGAATGGCCCGAGAGGTATATGTGAATTTGAGTGAGCGAGACGCGCGTGATTATGAAGTGGTAAAGGAAGCGGTGTTGGGATCAACCCTTCTATGTCCGAGTGTGTACCGGGAAAGGTTCCGCAGGACAACAAAAAGCCCAGGTGATACTTATCTCGGGATGGCTCGAGAGGTTATCCTTAAACTGAACCGGTGGCTGAAGGCCGAGGAAGCCACTACAGTTGAGGAGGTAAAAGGAGTTATGCAGATGGAACAATTTATGAGCGAAATGCCCCTCAGTGTAAAATATGAGCTCGTATCCCACGACGTGAAAGATGTGATGGAAGCCGGACGCAGAGCTGACAAGTACTGTGCGGTCCATGGGCTGAACGGAGATGAACACCATGGAGGGAGAAAACCATTCTCCAACAAAGATGATGGTCATCAGAGATATAAGAATGACCGCCAGATGAGCTCGACATCAGTCCACAGATCAAACCAGCCCCGCCCTAACAACTATAGTTTTCCCCACACTTACACCATGCCCCCGCCAGCCGACCACAACGTGAGGTCTACGCCCTATAGGAGTAGGCCCAGGAGCACTACCTATTACCAGAAGGGTAGTGGTGATGAAGGTGCAGTTAAGTGCCTTGGATGTGGAAGTAGCGGGCATAGGAAGTACCAGTGTCCGAAGGGACGGCCGAAGCCAGTGGGAGTAGTTGCCGCCCAAAGAGACTTGATAAAGTATGTGGAGAATATGAATGCAGAGATACAAGAAGAGCCGCCGAAAGATAAGCGCTTTGAGCACTTCATCAGTAAGGGCACAGTGAAGGTGGAGGTAAGTACAGAGAAGGTGATCAGAATCCTTCGGGATACGGGAGCTAACCAGAGTCTGATCTTAAGTAGTGTACTCCCATGGAATGAGGAGACCAGCACTGGCAGAGAGGTCTCATGCAAGGGTGCAGGAGGCAAGTTCAGTATTCCCCTGCACAAAGTTTGGCTGGACTGTGGATACGTCACTGGAGAGGTGACGGTGGGAGTGAAGGAAACACTGCCCATAGATGGAGTGGATATGCTGGTCGGGAATGACCTGGCTGGAGGTCGAGTTATCCCTAAACTTCAGATGGTAGACAACCCTCTGATAGGGATGACAGAAACCACCACTCCGGCAGAAGTCCCTCCCTCAACAGATGGGGAGGCAGAGGTGCCTGAATTGTTCCCAGTCTGCGCAGTGACTCGAGCGATGGCCAGTAAGGAACGCATGGACACCGAAGGAGCAACGCAGGAGGACGAAGGCCTGGGCGTTCTGTTTGAGGAACCTGATGAAAAAGGAACTAACCCAGAGTGTGCGAGTGATGAGCCGGTTGTAGGCCAGGTGGAGCCCAACCTTGATTTTCTGGTGGAAAAGAGCGAGTTGATAAAAGCTCAGGAGAGTGATGAAAGCTTGAAGTCTATTTGGAATGAGGCTAAAAGGCTGGGTGACCTTGACAATGAGTACGTGGGTTACTATGTGGATAACGGAGTATTAATGAGAAGTTGGAGGCCCCTGACAGCCCCAACCTCTGATCACTGGATGGTGAAAAGGCGGATTGTGGTGCCACGGGTGTATAGGAAGAACATTTTGGAGATGGCACACGAAAGTAATCTGGCAGGACACCTGGGGGTCAGAAAAACCTTAGGAAAAATCCTGTGTCATTTTTACTGGCCCAGAGTGAGAGGTGATGTGGAAGAGTTTTGTAAAACTTGTGGTTTGTGTCAGAAGGTGGGCAAGCCGAACCAGGTGATTCGCCCTGCCCGCCTTTACCCTATACCTGTGGTCGACGAGCCTTTCAGTAAGGTGGTAATAGACTGTGTAGGTCCTTTACCAAGGACCCGGAGGGGAAACCAGTATTTGCTGACTATTATGTGTATGTCATCTAGGTTTCCTGAGGCCATTCTTCTCAGGAGTATAAACTCTAAGAACATTGCGAGGGAACTGGTGAAATTTTTCTCCTGGGTGGGAATTCCTAAGGTGTTGCAGTCAGACCAGGGAAGTAATTTCACTTCTCGCGCGTTCAGGGAAATCCTAAGGGGTTCAAAGGTTGAACAGAGACTGTCGAGTGCTTATCATCCTCAGTCTCAGGGTTGTGTAGAAAGATTTCACCAAACTCTTAAAAACACTCTCAGGATGTATTGTGAGGAGATGAGTGTTCAGTGGGATGAGGCATTGCCACTAGCCTTGTTCGCGTTAAGGGACAGTGTGCAGGAGTCAACTGGTTTCAGCCCATTTGAGTTAGTGTATGGGAATGAGGTGAACGGTCCTTTAAGGATGGTGAAAGAAAAATGGTTAGGAGCAGAGGAGCCTCCTACTGTGGTGAAGTATGTATCTGATTTCAAGGACAGATCGATGAGAGCTAGGGAAATTGCTCGGGAAAATTTGAAAAATAGTCAGAGTGAGATGAAAGGCTGGTATGACAAGAAGGCGAGGGCCAGATCTTTCCAGCCTGGGGACAAAGTCTTGGTTCTTTTCCCATTGCAGGGTGATCCTTTCAAAGCCAGGTTCAGCGGGCCTTGGGAGATTGAGAGGAAAATGAGTGATGTGAATTACATTGTAAAAACTCCAGGGAGGAAGAAAAAGAACCAGTTGTGTCATGTAAACATGTTGAAGCCATTTCATGAAAGGGACAGAGAAAATGGAGGTGATGTAGTAGAAGGAGTAAGAACTGTGAGTGTTGTAAATGTAACCACTGAAGCGGAAGAGAAGTGGTCTGAAGTGAAACTGAGTAGGCGTGAAGGGATGGTGCTAGAGAACTCAGCTGTGTTAGGGAATTTAAATGATAAACTGGGGCACATGGAGCTAGAAAAGAAGGAAAGGATTAGGGAGATAATTGAAAGATTCAATTCTTTGTTCCCTGATGCACCGAGAAAAACGAATGTGGTGGTGCACGATGTGGATGTTGTGGAGGCTGAACCCATCAAACAGCATCCCTACAGAGTTAACCCGCAGAAAAGAGATTTCATGAGAAAAGAAGTAGAGTATATGCTGGAACACGACTTGATTGAGCCCAGTGAGAGCCCATGGAGCTTGCCATGTGTACTGGTGCCCAAGCCTGGTCAAGAGAGTTTCCGTTTTTGTACGGACTATAGGAAGGTTAACATGGTGACAAAACCTGATGCTTACCCTATCCCTAGAGTTGATGATTGTATAGATCATGTGGAAAGTGCCAACTTCATAACAAAAATTGACTTCTTAAAGGGATACTGGCAAGTAGGACTCACTGAGAGGGCAAAAGCCATATCAGCTTTTGTCACCATGGATGGATTATATCAGTACAAAGTTCTTCCGTTTGGGATGAAGAACAGTGGGAGTTCTTTTCAGAGGTTAATGAACAGGGTACTGAAGGGCTTGAAGGGATGTTCTGTGTACATAGATGATATATTGTTGTACACTGAGAGTTGGGAAGAGCATGTGCAGCTGCTGGAGGAAGTGTTCAGGAGGCTGGATGATGCCAACCTTACTGTCAACTTAGCAAAAAGTAATTTCGTGCAAGCTAATGTGGAGTACTTAGGTTTCAAGGCTGGAAAAGGTGAAGTGAGAACCGTGGAAGCCAAGGTGAAAGACATTGTAAATCTCCCTCCACCCACCAATAGGAAGGAGATACTGAGATTCTTAGGGGCCAGTGGATATTACAGGCGATTTTGTAAGAATTTCTCTGATGTTGCCATACCCTTGACCAAGTTGCTGAATAAGAAGTCAAAATTTTGTTGGGATAAGCATTGTGAGGAAGCTTTTGTAGAGATTAAGAAAATGTTAGTCAGTGCCCCAGTGCTGCGCATGCCTGATTATGAAAAAAACATTTGTATTGTACGTGGATGCCAGTCAGAATGGTGTGGGTGGTGTGTTAATGCAAGAACATGAAGGAATGGAGCACCCCATAGGCTATTATTCTAAAAAGTTGTTACCATATCAAAGGGCTTACAGCACTATTGAGAAAGAGGCTTTGGGCCTAGTGCTGAGTTTGAGTCATTTTGAAGTGTACGTCAAAGGGACGGGACAGCCTGTGCAGATCTTCACCGAACAACAATCCGCTCATTTTCTTGCATAAAATGAAAAACTCCCATCAGAGGCTGATGAGGTGGTGCTTGGTCTTACAGGACTGTGACTTAGAGATTCACCATGTGAAAGGCAGTGAGAATATTATTGCCGATGCCTTGTCCAGCGCACCATCTAGTCGTGAGGCATCCTAATCAGGTGCCTCACGCCTCTTTTGGGAAGGGGATGTCATGTTATTGGCCGAGTTTACCTTGAATGGGATCATGTTTTCTTAGTGTCCCCGTGTTCCGGTTACCTGCCATTCGGGCATTATCCTTATTATTGTTATAAGTAGTGTAAGGCTTATTTACATATTTTATACCATGTAGTATTATTTTCTTCATAATTTAAGTTCTATATATCTTTGTATGTATAAGGGAGGAAGTATAATTGAGGTGGAAATACGTTGGAAACGAGGGGAGCTTGAGTGGGCAACAACACATTCGAAGGAGGGAAGAGCAGAGCGCCTTAGGTCGTGAGGAAAGGTGGAGGGAAGGCGTCTCTCAGGGAAGGATCTTGGTGTGGATTGGTGATGGAGTGAGTTTGTGGAGGTATTAGTGGTGTAGCGGTATAACCTTGATATCCAGGATCAGGTTAGTGAGTCTTTTGTAGTACCAAGAGCTCTTGTCCGCTGAAATTCGGTTGTTGAGTTGTGCCGGTGACGCTGTTGGAAGGGGTCATAGGTCAAACTGGCAGCCATTTTGTGAGTGGAGGTTGTGGTGTTGACCTTGGAAGCTGGTGTTGTGGTGTATTGGTGATTTTGGGGATGATGTTATGGTGTTATGAGTAATCTTTAGTGATTATGGTAATCTCCTGTGAGGCTTGAGGAGGTGAAATACGGGAATTATTGTCTGGGGACGCGGTAATGGCGTCTGGGTAAATTCCTGCGGTTAAGGGGAAATATTTCTGTGACTGGTGGAGGTGTAAACGGGTTCTGGTGTTGTGGGAAGTGACGAGAATGTCATGTAATAACATGTACTACCTCATGTTTGTGAATTATTATTAGTTTTAATATATGTGCTTGTAACATAGAATAATCGTGTTTCCTACTCCCCCAACATTGATCTGGTATTAGAGGTAATTCCAGGTGTACTGAGTCAAGGTAAAGGTAGAGTGAGAGATAATTCTGGCGATTTCGGATAGGTCGGGTAGGCACTCGAAGCCTTTAAAAATCCAGACCTTTAAAACATTCCGGGATCAGTGTAACGCCCACTTTCTTGGAAAGATAACCGGCATCGTACGATCGTAAGTAAGTAAGCGATCGTGACAATATATATATATATATATATATATATATATATATATAGAGAGAGAGAGAGAGAGAGAGAGAGAGAGAGAGAGAGAGAGAGAGAGAGAGAGAGAGAGAGAGAGAGAGAGAGAGAGGTGGCCCACAAAGGGTAGTTGAGCCTTCCATCACCTGAATCTCAAGTGCTTTATATTTCTGCCCGGAAACATGCCAAATCAGTTCTCCAATTATCCATAAACTCCTTCATTATATAGAAAAATAGAAAGTGTCAAAATATTTCAAGATCTAATTCTTCTTGTGACTTCTGGCCCTAGCGAAAAAAAAAAAATCTCCAATAACTTTGCTTCTTCATCTTTCCCTCCTTTATTTCAATCTGATGGCACCACTACTATCTCATCTATTTCTAAAGTTGAAGTATTCGCTCAAACCTTTCCTAAAAACTACCTTAGATGATTCAGGGCTTGTTCCTCCCTCTCCTCCAGCCTGACTACTTCATGCTACCCATTAAAATCCTTCGCAATGATGTTTTTCATTCCCTCGCTGGCCTAAACCCTCGGAAGGCTTATGGATCTGATGGGGTTTTTCCTATTGTTCTCCGAAACTGTGCCTCCGTGCTTCTACCTTGCCTATTCAAACTCTTTCAACTCTGTCTATCAATATCTACCTTTCCTTCTTGCTGGTAGTTTGCCTACATCCATCCGGTTGCCTAAAAAGGGTGACCGTTTCAATTCCTAAATCTACCATTCTATTGCTTAAATTTCCTGCCTATTTTTTTTTTTTTTTATCTATCCTCAACAGGAAGATTCTTAAACATCTACCACTTCACAGCCTTCTGTCTGATTGCCAGTATGGGTTCCACCAAGGCCGCTCTATTGATAATCTTCTGGCTTTTCCTACTGAGACTTGGTCATCATCTTTTAGATATTTTGGCGAAACTTTTGCTGTTGCCTTAGATGTATCAAAAACTTTTGATAGAGTGTGGCACAAAGCTTTGATTTGCAAACTACGGCTTCTATCCTTATGTCTGTAACTTTATCTCAAGTTTCCTTTCTGATCGTTCTAGTTCTGCTGTGGTAAACGTGCAGTGTTCTTCTCCTAAATTTATATTAATGAATTAATTAATTAATAAATTTCATTCAAGAACATGATAATGGAATTAAAACGTTCGCATCCTTCAACTGACATGGCGCAACGACGCAGAATCGTGAAGCTGTGGGTGGAAGGCAATTCAGCTCGCACCATCGCCCAGCAAACAGGATTTAGTGCCACTACTGTTTGCAGATGGATCAAGAGGTGGAAAAATGAAGGCCATGTGACCATTAAAAACAGCAAACAAAGATCTAGAAAGGATGTTAGATGGAACGCATTTCTTGGACGTACAGTTGTGCCTCGCTACGTCGTATTTCAGCCTTCAACAAATCTCTGGCGTCTTCCTTGTCCTCAACTTACTGATGAATATTTAAGCACGGACCAGGAGTCCTGCCGGAGTGATAACCATTTTTATATACTCGCTTTTCGTCCATTGCTTTGTCTCGGAAGTATACCGAATACAATTTCTTCTAGTAGCTGGGGACCGTGGTTTTAGTAGCTTTATTTATCTATTTTCGTTAGCTTGAATTTAATTGGCCAACAATAACCTATCTGTATACATCAACCACAATGAGATACATATTTCATTTGACTTTATTTTATTCATTTATTTATTTTATTATTATTACTTTTTTTTCTTTTAAACAAATCAGTGACAATTAAATACATTATTTGTTGATTTTTGGCCTCGACTGAGTACCATATTCATACATATGTAAGCTTAGTTAAATTTGCGTCAGTGATGTGATGTCGCCGACCATGGACCACCACTCCTTTTTGTGTGCCACCCTTTCAAGTTCTCTCATTATCTATCGTCTTCCGATGTCATCCATTTTAGTAAACTGTCAATGAATTTTATTGTCTCCCTTTTGTTATTTTTCTTTCGATTCCTATCATGCTGCGCCTCCTTGCAGAATATTATTATTATTTTACTATTATTATCTTTATTATTATTATTATTATTATTATTATTATTATTATTATTGTTATTATTATTATTATTACCAATATTATTATTATTATTATTATTATTATCATTATTATTATTATCATTATTATCATCATTATTGTTATTATATTTTTAATTAATCAGAGTTCCGATTCCTGCCAGCAAGCAGTCACTCTCAACACCTTTATTTCACATAATGTCTCACAAGCTATGGCTTGCCAAGGAATATTTACATATTTTTAGAAACCTTATTAATATTCTAAACTTATTTTTCCCCCTCATGTTCTGACATTGTTAACTCTATTCAGTTTTAACTGTGATGGTTTACGCTTCACCGACGTTTATTTACTCGAGAGATGAAAGGTGGCGGTTGTCATGGGTATACATCATTGAGTTGGCTATAAAGAATAAAACCAAGATCTGCAATACTTTCTGTCATTTCACCTCTCAGTATATGCAAGCAGATCGTAGCTGGTGGCAGAAAAAAAAAAAAAACTAGTATTAAGGGGAAAAAATAAATAAATACATAAAATAACCAAAAAAATCTATGGTAGTAAATAGGCATGGGGAACCGTTTCTGAAGGAGCCAGAGAGATATGACCGCTGGAAATGAGTTAAAACTTTCAATTCAAAACCCTGACAGCATGTTACAAGTACCGGAAAGTATAAACAAGCCGTGATAATCGCCCTTTCATTCCCTGAAGGCAACAAGGTAAGGAACAAGGTTTTTGAACAGATGGCCAGTGAGGTTGGCGCATGAAGATGGAGTGAAAGTGTTGCTACAATACAAGTGGTACCAAAAAATAACTGGCTGTCAACTACCTATGAGACATGGATGAGATCCTACGATATATATATATATATATATATATATATATATATATATATATATATATATATATATATATATATATATATATATATATATATATATATATATATATATATATATATCAGGGACGCGATGCCCCACTACTTACGAAGCCAGGAGTAGACGGCAAGGGGGTAGAGGGACGGCGAAGTCAATAATAGAGAGTAACAATATTGTGAATAGCTGGCAGAGAGAGGAGGACAGAGGTATGAAGGTCCATTTTGTTATACCATCCGCAGTTAAGAAGACACGAGTGCAGGTAACACGCAGAGGCCAGGGCCCGTATACATAAAAACCCCTGAAGGAGTTTTAAATTTACTCCCGGCTGAAAGTAAATGCTAAAAGTGCATACAAGAAACTATAAAAATGTTCTTAAGTCACTTTTAGCTGGGAGTAAAAGTAAAATCTAAACCTGCTATACGTGCCATGTTTGGCGCTTAAGAAAGAATGTCAAATTAATACATAAAAGTATTTAATGTTAGTTTATATTTCACTTTTCGATAAAAAAAGAACCGGAGTATTGACACATTTTATGAGCTTAATTACGTACATAAAGCGAGTTCAGGAATGTCAATGCAACAATGGTGGGGGCAGCTTGGCCAAACCTAGGAAAGAGAGAGGCAGCTCTTTCACGATAATTGGATGACATAGTAGTTTGGGGTCCCTCTCCTCCGTGTTATGTCGAATGTTGTTTTCCATGGTGTAGGGATTCTAAGATATGTTACTAGCATGCTCCCTCCTTCCTGCTGAAGTTGTGATGATGCAAATGACGAGGGCGTCACAGCGCAGTGTCGGGAGATAGTGCTGAGAGAGGCTGCCGGTTATGTGTTGCTTAGCGCTCAGTGTGTGTGTGTGTGTGTGTGTGTGTGTGTGTGTGTGTGTGTGTGTGTGTGTGTGTGTGTGCGTGTGTCTGTGTGTGTGTGTGTTTGTGTGTGTGTTTGTGTGTCTATGTGTGTGTATATGTTTTATGTAGGAGGGACACCGGCCAAGGACAACAAAAATCCTCCCAAAAATAAATAAATAAACAAAAAGGCTCACTGAGATGCCGGTCCCCGAATAGGGTCCAAAGCGGTAATAAGAAATTAAAGGATAAGTGCCATGAAACCTCCCCCTTCAAGGAGTTCAGGTCATAGGAAGAGGGAACTACAGAATCAGGCAGGGAGTTTCAGAGTTTACCAGGGAAAGGGATGAATAATTGAGAATACTGGTTAACTCTTGCATTAGAGAGGTGTACAGCATAGGGGTGAGAGAAAGAAGAGTCTTGTGCAGCGAGGTCGCGGGAGGAAGGAAGGCATGCAGTAAGAAAGATCAGAAGAACAGTTAACATGAAAATAGTGGGAGAAGATAGCAAGAGATGCAACACTGAAGCGATGAGAAAGAGGCTGAGCACAGTAAGTTAGAGAAGAGGAGATGATAAGACGAAAAGCTATTGATTTCACCATGTCTTGAAGAGCGGTATGAGTTTGAGAAAAAATTGGCGGAGACGTCTCAGAACACCTAATTTCATAGAAGCTGTTTTAGCTAGAGATAAGATGTGAAGTTTCCAATTTAGATTATAAGAAAAGGACAGACCAAGGATATTCAATGTAGAAGAGGGGGGACAGATGAGTGTCATTGAAGAAGAGATGATAGTTGTCTGGAAGGTTACGTTGAGTTGATAGATGGAGAAATTGAGTTTTTTGAGGCACGGAACAATACCAAGTTTGCTCTGCCCCAATCAGTAAGTTTAGAGAGATCAGAAGTCAAGCGTTCTGTGGCTTACCTGCGTTAACTATCTACTCCCTGGAGGATTGGACATCTAAAAAAAAAAAAATGATGATATCATCGGCGTAGGAGTGGATAGGACAAGATGTTTGGTTTAGAAGATCATTGATGAATAAAAGAAAGATAGTGGTTGACAGGACAGAACCCTGAGGAACACCACTGTTAATGAATTTAGTAGAAGAACAATTACCGTCTAACACCGTCTAAGTCGTAGGAGGGTAGTTTGGAAATCAAAGCTTTGTGCCAGATTCTATCAAAAGTTTTTTTGATATGTCTGAGGCGACAAGAAAATTTCACCAAAACCTCTAAAAGAGAATGACCAAGACTCAGTAAGGAAAGCCAGAAGATCACCAGAAGAGCGGCCTTGATAGAGCCCATAATGGCCATCAGATAGAAGGTTGTTAAGTGATAGGTTGAAGAAGCTTAAAGTGATAGATGTTTAAGAATCTTCATGTTGGGGATAGATTAAAAAAAAAAAAAACTTTAGATAGGCAGGAAATTAAAGCAATAATACGGTAGTATGAGGGAACAGAACGGTCACCCTTTTTAGGAACAGCCTGAATGTAGGCAGACTTCTAGCAAGAAGGAAAGTTAGATGTTGACAGACAGAGTTGAAAAAATTTGACTAGGCAAGGCGCAAGCACGGAGACGCAGTTTCGGAGAACAGTATTGGGGATCCCATCAGGTCCTTAAGCCTTCCGACGGTTTAGGCCAGCGAGGGCATGGAAAACATCATCGCAAAGAATTTTAATAGGTAGGTAGCATGAAGTAGTCAGAGGGTTGAAGAGAGGGAGGAACAAGCCGTGCATCGTCCAAGGTAGAGTTTTTATAAAAGGTTTGAGGGAAGAGGTCAACTTCAGAGATAGATGTGATAGCAGTGGTGCCATCTGGTTGAAATAAAAGACGGAAAGAAGCTAAATTATTGGAGATGTTTCTAGCTAGGTGCTAGAAGTCACGAGTGGAGTTAGATCTTAAAAGTTTTTGACACGTTCTATTAATGAAGGATTTTTTTGATAGCTGGAGAACAGACTTGGCATGGTTCCAGACATAAATATAAAGCACATTCTGGTGATTCTGGAGATGGAAGGCTCAGGTACCAGTATCTTATAACATGACAACTGGTATCTCATAGGAGGAGGCAGTAGACACCTGCCGAAACGATAATTACTCCCAGTGAGGTCTAAAGCACTGTTCAGGGGGTGCTGTGAACTTATCATTAAACCCAGCTGTGACCTCACTGAACGTTTCCCTTTGTGTCTCACAACACAAGGGGGCAGTCACAGCCTGCCCTCTGAAGACAACTCTCTTCCTCCACACAAAACTACAAGCACCTAATAACACACACACCCTTCACTCAAAAATTTTAAAATCGTCATGGCGACTCCTACACCAGCCTCGGAGTCCCCATCTGGGGAGGGGACCATAAATGACCCCAGGTCGGACTGCCTTTCTGTCGACGACCCTAAGTGTCTTGACACCCCCCTCAACTTTTTCTTCATTAACTTCTGCAACATTCGCGGTCTAAGATCTAATTTTGAATCTGTAGAACACCACCTCTCCTCTTCTAAACCTCATCTTCTTTTCCTCTGAGGCAACTGACAGTAGCCCCTTTTCTGTTTCCTCCTACTTTCTCTATCCTCATTTTCGATCCAAAGCTGGATGCTGCGTTTACGTGCACAGTGACTTAACCTGCTCTCGTGCTCACGCTCTTGAATCTTCCGAGTTTTCCACCATCTGGCTACGACTACAGAGTCACTCTCATACTAAATTTATCTGTGCTGTATACCTCTCTCCTAACTCCTCTGTCTATAAGAAATTCTTTGACTACTTAACTTCCAAAGTGGAGCACATTCTGACCCTCTTCCCTTTTGCAGAGATCTCCATTCTTGGAGATTTCAATGTTCACCACCAGCTTTGGCTTTCCTCTCCCTTCACTGACCATCCTGGTGAACTAGCCTACAACTTTGCTGTCCTCCATGACCTAGAGCAATTGGTGCAACACCCTACTCGCATTCCTGACCGTCTTGGAGATACGCCCAACATTTTTTATCTTTTCCTGACCTCTAATCCTTCTGCTTATGCTGTCACCCTTTCTTCTCCGTTGGGCTCCTCCGATCACAATCTCATATCTTTTTGTCTTGTCCTATCACTCCAATCCCTCCTCAGGATCCCCCTAAGCGAAGGTGCCTCTGGCGTTTTGCCTCTGCCAGTTGGGGGGACCTGAGGAGGTATTTTGCTGATTTCCCTTGGAATGACTACTGCTTCTGTGTCAGAGACCCGTCTTTGTGTGCTGAGCGCATAACAGAGGTGATAGTGTCTGGCATGGAGGCGTACATTCCTCACTCTTTTTCTCATCCTAAACCTTCTAAACCTTGGTTTAACACAGCTTGTTCTCGTGCTATATATGATAGAGAGGTGGCCCATAAAAGGTACTTAAGCCTTCCATCACGAGAATCTCATGCACTCTATATTTCTGCCCGGAACCATGCCAAGTCTGTTCTCCAACTAGCCAAAAACTCCTACATTAAAATGTCAAAACCTTTCAAGATATAACTCCCCTCGTGATTTCTGGCATCTAGCCAAAAATATCTCCAATAACTTTGCTTCTTCTTCGTTCCCTCCTCTACTTCAACCAGATGGCACCACTGCTATCACATCTATTTCTAAAGCTGAACTCTTTGCTCAAACCTTTGCTAAAAACACTACCTTGGACGATTCTGGGCTTGTTCCTCCCTCTCCTCCACCCTCTGACTACTTCATGCCACCTATTAAAATTCTTCGCAATGATATTTTCCATGCCCTCGCTGGCCTAAACCCTCGGAAGGCTTATGGACCTGATGGGGTCCCTCCTATTGTTCTCCGAAACTGTGCCTCCGTGCTTGCACATTGCCTAGTCAAACTCTTTCAGCTCTGTTTGTCAACATCTACCTTTCCTTCTTGCTGGAAGTTTGCCTACATTCAACCTGTTCCTAAAAAGGGTGACCGCTCTAATCCCTCAAACTACCGTCCTATTGCTTTAATTTCCTGCCTATCTGAAGTTTTTGAATCTATCCTCAACAGGAAGATTCTTAAACATCTATCACTTCACAACCTTCTATCTGATCGCCAGTATGGGTTCCGTCAAGGCCGCTCTACTGGTGATCTTCTGGCTTTCCTTACTGAGTCTTGGTCATCCTCTTTTAGAGATTTTGGTGAAACTTTTGCTGTTGCCTTGGACATATCAAAAGCCTCTGATAGAGTCTGGCACAAAGCTTTGATTTCCAAACTACCCTCATACGGTTTTTATCCTTCTCTTTGTAACTTCATCTCAAGTTTCCTTTCTGACCGTTCTATTGCTGCTGTGGTAGACGGTCACTGTTCTTCTCCTAAATCTATTAACAGTGGTGTTCCTCAGGGTTCTGTCCTGTCACCCACTCTCTTCTTATTATTCATTAATGATCTTCTAAACCAAACTTCTTGTCCTATCCACTCCTACGCTGATGATACCACCCTGCACTTTTCCACGTCTTTTCATAGACGTCCAAGCCTTCAGGAGATAAACATATCACGCAGGAAAACCACAGAACGCCTGACTTCTGATCTTTCTAAAATTTCTGATTGGGGCAGAGCAAACTTGGTATTGTTCAATGCCTCAAAAACTCAATTCCTCCATCTATCAGCTCGACACAACCTTCCAGACAACTATCTCCTCTTCTTCAATGACACTCAACTGTCCCCCTCTTCTACACTGAACATCCTCGGTCTGTCCTTTACTTATAATCTGAACTGGAAACTTCACATCTCATCTCTAGCTAAAACAGCTTCTATGAAGTTAGGTGTTCTGAGACGTCTTTGCCAGTTTTTCTCACCCCCCCCCCAGCTGCTAACTCTGTACAAGGGCCTTATCCGTCCATGTATGTAGTATGCTTCACATGTCTGGGGATGTTCCACTCATACTGCTCCTCTAGACAGGGTGGAATCAAAAGCTTTTCGTCTCATCAACTCCTCTCCTCTAACTGACTTTCTTCAGCCTGTCTCTCACCGCCGCAATGTTGCATATCTAGCTGTCTTCTACCGCTATTTTCATGCTAACTGCTCTTCTGATCTTGCTAACTGCATGCCTCCTCTCCTTCCGCGGCCTCGCTGCACAAGACTTTCTTCTTTCTCTCACCCCTATTCTGTCCACCTCTCTAACGCAAGAGTTAACCAGTATTCTCAATCATTCATCCCTTTCTCTGGTAAACTCTGGAACTCCCTACCTGCTTCTGTATTTCCACCTTCCTATGACTTGAATTCCTTCAAGAGGGAGGTTTCAAGACACTTATCCACCAATTTTTGACCACTGCTTTGACCCTTTTATGGGACTGGCATTTCAGTGGGCATTTTTTTTATTAGATTTTTGTTGCCCTTGGCCAGTATCCTTCCTACATAAAAAAAAAAAAAAAAACATTTTAGTGATCTTTCTTGCTTCGATGACATCCTGGTGATCCATACAATCGACAATCCATGCCAACAAAATTGCGGTGTGAGGTGACTCCCTGACACGAGTTCATGGAATAGAATGGAATAGAAGCCTCGATCTTGATGTCGTGGATGAACCAGAGCTTTAACAGTGATGACTTACGTTAATCGTTTGAACAAGTAAGTCCCGCACTTGGAAATTTTTTTTTTACATTGACAACATTAGCAATGTTACAATCAATAACTTTAATTTTATTTTTTTGTTTATTATTATAAATAAGTTAACTGTAGAAAGGCAGGTGGCAGTCACAGAGTGTAAGGTTACGTAGGTGGCTTTGTCAGAGGCAATCAATAGCCGGGCAGTCTGGGATCGTCGGTCAGTGTCCTCCCTCCCCCTTTGATGCGGGAGGAGAGGAGGGTCCGTCAGGCATGGGAGGGGATGGGAGGGGCTACATTTCCACCCCTACCTATAGGAGGGGAGCGGGACACAAGTGGGAGGAAGTCAGGGAGGAGTTTTCCTGCTGTCAGATTGTCCACTCTAGGGAGGCAGGACGGTGTCTATTCACCCAAAAAGCACACTCACTGAGGCGGATCTTCCATAGGTGGAGAGGAAAGACAATGTGACGACGTGGCAACAGACAGTTACTGTTGCAGCTAAGGAGAGGACAATGACAATGCAAAGCTCAGAATCAGGGGCAGTGAACACCTAACTTTATTTATTTAAACCTAAGCCTGTAGGGCTGCCAAAAATTCCACACAGAGGTGGCTAGAGGGCAGGGTGACAGAACAGCACTACGCACTGCACGGTATCTGGGCTCAGTCCAAGGAATATAAAGTGAGTCAAGGAAGTCTGAGTCTTTAGAAAAGCTTCGGCCACCTAGGCCGAAAAGATTATGTAGCAGAAAACGTATGAAACTGAAGCGGTTAGTAACATTTTTCATATTCTGTACCGCTGATACTACTCCACCGTTTGTATTTTTTATTTTTTTTACAAAAAAAAAAAAAACTAGAAAGCAGGCTAATAAAAATAGTTAATATTTTGCAGGATTTTTTTTTTTTTTTCATTTTGGAGAAAAGTAAGAATATTTATGAAAATGAGCACACACACACACACACACACACACACACACACACACACACACACACACACACACTGTTGTTGAAAAGAAATATCATCATTACTTACATGAGAAGACCACTAATTAGAAAATCATAAAAAAGGTATGCTGAAATAAAATGTTGCGACCACATGCCTACTTGCATATCTTATTATACTCAGGACTGAATTTATCATGCCAACAAAACAAGTCTAATATGCATGACAGCACAACACAATTTTCAAGCATTAAAAGCATTAAAGCAGGACATAATCCTGTTACATAATCCTTTCGGCCTAGATGACAGCATCGTTCGAGCATTAAAGGAAATAACACAAAGAAGTCCTGAAGAGCATATTTTCAAGTATTAAAGACATTAACACAAAGAAGGGCTGAAGAGCACATTTTTAAATATTAAA
The DNA here is from genome assembly GCF_035594125.1 of Scylla paramamosain. NCBI lineage: Eukaryota > Metazoa > Arthropoda > Malacostraca > Decapoda > Portunidae > Scylla > Scylla paramamosain. Next base: position 20,020,465 of record NC_087166.1, on the reverse strand, counting down.
GGCAATAACACAAAGCAAGACTGAAGAACACATTTTTCGAGCATGAAAAGCAGTAACACAAAGCAGGGCTGAAGAGCACATTTTTCAAGCATTAAAGGCAATAACATAAAGCAAGGCTGAAGAGCACATTTTTCAAGCATTACGGTCACTTATACAAAGCAGGACTGAAGAGAACATTTTTCAAGCATTAAAAACATTAACACGAAGAAAAGCTGAAAAGCATATGTTTTCAAGCATTAGAAACACTTATACAAAGAAGGGCTGAAGAGCACATTTGTCGAGTATTACAGTCACTTATACAAAGCAGAAAGAACTGAAGAGCACATTTTTCAAGCATTACAGACACTTATACAAAGCAGGACACATTTATATGCTATGGTGAAGCACTAAACAATTTTAAATAAATCAACTTAGCATATGCATACAACATGCTGCATAACAAGAAAAGCAACAATAAAGGTATACCTCTGTGTTGATACTCAATTTAACTAAGGTACTAACCTGACAAATTTTGTACCAGGTCAGCTGAAAAAAAAAGAAACATACACGTACATATTTTTCAGCATACCTACATACCTGTAGGGGTGCTGATTTTTATTTATTTATTTATTTTTATTTATTTATTTTTTTATTTTTTTTTGTATTTTCTATCAACGTATGGGTGACTTCATTGCCCAGCATGGCCTTTTCCATTATCCTGGATATTTTTCTTTCTAATTTAGTAAAAAAAAAAAAAAAATCAATCATATTATCTTTGAGCATAGAGTCCCCCAAACATACTTCTTGCTGTTCTATTTTCAGCTTTTAAAATGCATAAATAATTTTGCATGACTGTCAAGGTTCTGGAAATCATCAACTAAATATTGGGAACACATAATACAATCATGTAAAAAAAAAAAAAATAAAATACTTGTCTACCCAACAATGTAGACAAGAGCATTTCTTGTTGACATAGTCATGTCACAGTGGGATGATCATTATTGTAGACAAGAGCATTTCTTGTTGACATAGTCATGTCACAGTGGGATGATCATTATTGTAGACAAGAGCATTTCTTGTTGACATAGTCATGTCACAGTGGGATGATCATTATTGTAGACAAGAGCATTTCTTGTTGACATAGTCATGTCACAGTGGGATGATCATTATTTCCATATCTATTCCTTAATTGGTAAAACAAATTTCCCAGACAATCCTGATTCAGTCGACGTGTGATATTGATATTAATATTCATATGTTTATTGGCCTTATAGTAGGATACAAGTTTGATATACATACAAATGTAGTAAGCCATTCGTCCATTGAGGTTTTGTTCTCTATGGACTTATATTGGATGTTATTATATGTAAAGGCGAGGCAGTGAAGGCCGACCAACTGTTTACATGTTTCAATTATTTATATTAGTCTATTATAGTATAGTAATAATAATAATAATAATAATAATAATAATAATAATAATAATAATAATAATGATAATAATAATAATAATAATAATAATTATAATAATAATAACAACAACAATAATATTAGTAATAATAATAATAATAATAATAATAATAATAATAATAATAATAATAATAACAATAATGATAATAATAATAATAATAATAATAATAATAATAATAATAATAATAATAATAATAATAATTAATAGTAATAATAATGCAGTATATCTAAGTAATAACTCATACATATAGTACATGTTAAGTACATATAAATATACCTAAACATACTGATATACAGAGCTCACCGAATACAAATTAAATCACATGTATGTTACACATATATGACAAATTTTTAACTGGGATGTCAAGATATCAGTATGACATGTAAATATTTAAAATGTTAATAGCTATTAAGTACTGTTTTCATAAGTTTTCTTTTAAATTAAATGAAGCTGATATCCGTAGTGAATGACTCCGGCAAAGTGTTCCATTGCTGAGAGCCTCGGAAGAGAATGCTTTGTTTTGCATGGGAAATTATATACAGTGGTAAGCGAAAATGGAAAGGTCTGCGTGTAACATTGTGAGGATATAGTGTGAAATCTTAGTCTGTGGTGAGGGAGTGTAATGACTTATGAATAAATAGACTGGTTTGTACTTTAATAATGTCAGGAACAGTTAATAACTTGTGATTACTAAATAATTCTTTCGTGTGCGCGTATCGATTTTTGAGAAATATTATTCGAAGCCTCTTTTTCTGGGAGACCAAAAGCTATCTGCGTATATGTTATATGCTCCTCCCCAGATTGCACTGCAATACTGTAAGTGAGGATGTATTAATGAAAGATAAATTTGTCTTAAACATTTTCCACTTATAAATTCCCTAAGTCTAAATATAACACCGGTTAATACAGATATTTTAGAGTTAATGATGTCAATGTGATTTTTCCATTTCAACTTATTACCAATATTTATCCCTAGAAATTTAAACTCAGTCATTTCATTTATTAAAACATTATCTATTATTACTGGTGGACACAATGGGTGAGACATAAGAGGGCTTGTCACCATGAATTTTGTTTTATTTAGATTTAATGTTAATTTGTTACTCTTTATTCACATATATATTTTGTTTAATTTAGAATTTAGATCAATTACCATGTTCTCGATATTATTACCCTGTAGGAAAACTGTAGTGTCATCTGCATATGAAATTAATTTATCACTTGAGGAATAAATGTCATTTATGTATATAAGAAGAAGTAGAGGGCTGAGAACATATCCCTGAGGAACACCAGACGATATGTCGCTGTAAGAGGAGCATATATTGTTGTAGGAGGTGAACTGTTTCCTGTGTAATAAATAACTATGAAACCATTCATGAGCGTTATCTCGTATTCCATACACAAGCAATTTTTGTAACAAGATGTTGTGAAATATTGTGTCGAAGGCCTTTGATAGATCACAAAAAACCGTGAGTTGATACAATTCAGCATCCATAGCATTATACATGTTCTGGCAGAGATGGTGGACAGCTAACTCAGTCGAATATTTTGGTCTGAATCCGTATTGTGATGAATTAAATAGTGAACGTTTAGTGAAGTAATTCATTAGCCTGGAAGCCATTATTTTTTTTAAAATCTTGCTAAAATTAGATAAAATAGAGATTGGTCTATAGTTATCAATTACAGAATGATCTCCTTTCTTGAAGATTGGCACTGTACGCAATATTTATAAATGAAAAACAACCTTCTTGAAAAAAAATATGAGAATGATAAAAAGTAAAAAAGGTGAAATTACGTTACTGCATACTTTTATAATTGTTATCTTAATTTCATCGTGCCCGGATGAAGAACCTTTAATGTTTTTGATGAAGGAGTTAACCTCAGTTAGTGACGTTGGCCTTAAAAAGAAAGAGAAAGGGACTGGGGGAGGAAAACTGAATATTGCTATAGTTCCGATTGAGCTAAAGTGATAATTAAATGCCTCTGCAATAGCCTGAGGATTATTAATTGTGGTGTTGTTATGCACAAAACAAGAAGGTAGTTTGGAATGCTTCTTTCCAAGTAAAGTATCTATCGTTCTCCACTTTTTTTTGGTTATCAGCTTCATTATTTAGTTTATTCAGGCAATAGTTTTGTTTGGCGGCTCTTATCACTGTGGTCAACTTGTTTCTGTATGATTTAAAGTGTGATTCGTAAGTCAAGGGCCACTTCGCTTATAATTGCTGCAGTTTATTGCGTTGTTTTATCGATTTTCTTATAGCAGGTGCGATATAAGACTTCCCTATGTGTTTTTCCTTTATCTTTATTGTGTTTTTTTTGTGAAGTCTGTTAAATAGTTCCAAAAAATTAAAGGCATATTTGTCAAAGATATAATTTAGTTCCTTGTTTTTGTATTTTTTTTTCAGTTATAATCTGTTAATTCCGATTTAAATGCAGCAATATTTTCATCTGAAAATTTTCTAATTGCAAAAGTTACAGGCTTGGGCCTGGATTCTGACTTTGGAGATAAGAATGAACAAGTAACAGAAAAGTGATCGCTGATTGGAGTGAAAATAATGCTACTGAAAACAGATGTGGTCTATTAAAGCTGCGGAGTGACTGGTTACACGCACTGACTTATTTATTGTGGAGAAGTCATAACTGTGAAAAAGGTTTACAAGAATTTGAGAGTTTTTGTCACTGTAATTAAGAATGTTTACATTAAAGTCACCCATAATGTAAACAGATTTTCTGGAAATTAGTGGAGTAATAATAATGTTATCTAATGTAGAAATAAAGTTCTCATTGTCTGAATTTGATGGCCGGTAAATCATGCCAATTAAAAATTGCTCTGGTTTAGTGATTTCCAAAAAATAAATAAACTTTCAATGTACGGTAACTGAAAACATAAGTTGGAAAGTGTTCTGACGTCAAAGTTGCTGTTAACTTAGGTTTTCTAATCCACCTGCTGCAGTACTTTTGTTATTAAAATAGCTTTCATAACCTTCAATTGAATAAAGAGAACAAATTACATCACTGAGGCGAGTTTCATAAAATGCTAAAACATGAAACTTAATATGATTTACATTAACACATTGATCAACACAACTGTCCAAGTGAAGTGGTATACTGCTAATATTAAAAGTTAATAGATTTAAGCATTTAGAAATATTATGTTTAACTGATTCATTAAATACATAGTCACAAGAAGGTTCGTTAACATTACATTGGGTTGATTGACTAATATTTTCAAAATAATTAAATGGATTGTACATCATAGTGTCTATGACACTGAGAGGAAAATTGTGAACAACAGCATTGCTATTTAGAAAATTAGTGAAATCAATATCATCAAGAGAAGCAAAAGGAAAAGGGTTGTGTTCCATTAGTAAAAATATTTGGTAATACTTAACAATATACGATCCTTCTTGAAATTTCTTTCTTTCTTGTATTCCTCTTGGGATATTTTTTCACTTCCTCTGAATGTGGGAGGGACGCGGCACCGGGTAACCCAACGCACCCAGTCGGCGGCGGGAGAGGAGGGAAGGCCTGTGCCGTGCTGCTGATCTGCACCAGGCTAGTCCGCTCCAGCCCATCGCCATCCACGGGTGCCCCGTCCCCAGCCACAGTGACTGCCCAAGTAGTTGCATCAATTAATTAACGGTTACGTAGAGTGGTTTCGTCCACGTTCACAGATGGTTTCTGGGTGACAAGTCTGTCCATTCATTATAAATTTTGTATATCTAAAACAGGCAATTTTCCCTTCAGCTCTAGCCTGTTTGGACTTTGGCATTTGTGCGTTCTTGATGGATTGTGATGCAGTGCATAGGTCGTCGTTGAAGTAGATGTTGGTTCCTCATAGTTTTCTTGCGTTCCTCATGGCCGCCTCACGATCGCAATAACGAGAAAAGCGTAACACAATGGGTCGAGGTCTGTCATCTCGGCACTGTCCCACCCTATGAGCACGCTCCAGTTCCACACCAAGCAGTTCCAACTTGTCTGCCAGCAGGGAAGACACCATCACTGCTGTCTGCTCAAATGTCTTCCTGCTTTCAGGTTCCGCCACACCACTGATCCGAATATTGTTTCTCCTGCTGTAATCCTCCTGTTGGTTGATCCGTTCTTCCATGCTTTTAATTTGTTGTAAGGACTCAGTATGATGAGTAAGTGTATCTATTGTTTTTTTACTGGCAATTTTTTCTTTGTCATGGTCTTTCATGGCGTGTTTTAGTTCGTCAATTTCTCATTGACTGAACTCAAGGCTGGCAGTGAGACCAGAGACAGTGGATTCGAGCGTCTGTATTCGCTCAGTCAAGTGTTTCACCATTTCCTCCATAGCACCTCTATATGCCTTTTCCTGAGATTCAAGTAATACTGTAATGTCAGATGTATCCATGCTGAAAGCTATTTTAATAACAAAAGTACTGCAGCAAGTGGATTAGGAACCTACGTAAACGAGGTGTCACAGTGACGTTAGGGATTTACTGTTTCGTGACGTCAGAAAACTACTGCGCATGCGCAGTAGCCAGGCAACTTGACGAGGGGGGATGTGGGACTGTAGACAAAATTTCTTATGGTAATTCTGCCCAAGCCCAAAACTACACAACTCTGTTACACCCTCTAGATTGCCAACTGTACTCTTAGGTAACTTGCTTGGGTAGTGTGATGTTTGTAGGAGCTCTGGTACCCTTGTTATATTCAAATCCTGGAGGAATCTCAGTTCGCCTTGTAAACACTGCCGCCATTACGAGTGAGAAGATACTTCACTTTGTACTGGTGAATATCTTGCCACAAAGCCCTGATTGATGCCAGGCTGATTAGCCAGCCATCTATACAGTGCATATGTATGTGAGATGGTGCACAAACTCTATAGATGATTCTATGGACTCTATGGATGATTTGAAATTCCTGATATATTGCAAATGACGTTATTTTGAAGTAAACCCACCCCTAATTTCCTTGAAATGAAATCTGACCGAACTATTGAAACAATCAAAAAGTCTATATACCTCAAACACAAATTCCACTGTATAAATAGCTGCATGTGGGAGATGGCCTGTGGTGGCATGAGTGTAGATGCCTGTTATTGCTGTACAACTCAGTACTTGTGTGACAAGATTGACCCGTATTTTTTAAAAGCCTTCTTCACTCTGAGGCTTTTTAAAAGATGGGGTGAGTCATAAAAGAAGTGCACTTTCTCATCATCAACTTCAAAAGTAGGATTATCCTTTGACATGCCAAAAGTTTTCAACAAGGAACGGTGCACTCGATCTTGATCACAGACTGTAAAAGGTACTTTAAACCCACTTTCTTTAACTTTCTTTATATCAATCTCATATATCTCCATCAATTTACAAGTAACAATCCCTCCTGAATAGAAAAGGTATCCTAAAACCATTTTCCATTTTTTAACCAATCCTTTAACCATGAAGACAAGTGCATGGCTTGCTTGTTTCAAACCTTTACCATGTTCTCCAAAGTCTTCCCTACTAATAAAAGAGTCAGAGGCCTGATCAAAATGAAGAGATTCTTTGAGTTTCATTGCAACAAATACAGTACCACAGAGTCTCTTCTTTTGACAAGGTCACTGCTTTCCTCTTCAGGACTGTCAGTTTGTTTGTTCCAGTCATTGCTCATGCAAAATTGTTTTAACCAACAGTGAATGGTGGAAACGGCAGGAAGACAAAAATAAATTATTCAATAAAAACCTGTATGCCTTAGGACTATGATAGAATAAGGCTAGAGCAGACCTCCTCTCATACACCTCATACCTTCTGCCCTTCTTATTAAAAAAAAAAAAAAAAAAAATCCCAAACCTTTGGATCAAAATATTTGCCTGCAGCTCTGATAACCTGATGAGGAGTGTTGCACGCAACTTTTTGGGGTTGCTTGAAGTTGTTTACGCAGCCTCATTACTGCGTTCTGCAGCACTTTAATTTTCCTGGCCCATAAAAACGAATGTCATGGTTAGACTTACACCAATTAATATGGAAAATCGAAACAGTTATCAGGTATGTGTGTGTGTGTGTGTGTGTGTGTGTGTGTGTGTGTGTGTGTGTGTGTGTGTGTGTGTGTGTGTGTGTGTGTGTGTGTCATAGATGTTATTATTTGGGAACATGCGAAAACTATTTTTTTTTTTGCAATAAATATTAATATCAGAGGATGAAGACATGTCCTTGAAAAAATGCACTGTTGTTTCGATCACAGGAAAATATCAGAGTTACAAGAAATGGAATAATGAAATACGTCGTGGTATGATTAATATGTCACAAACATACTACGACCTAAAAAAAAAAAAATATATATATATATATATATATATATATATATATATATATATATATATATATATATATATATATATATATATATATATATATATATATATATATATATATATATATATATATATCACTTGTATCCTATCTCAATATCAAGATTTTTATATTATTGAGAACCTTCCCATTCTGGAACCACTTACATGATCTTGCGTGTTTTCTTCTCTCAAGTGCTGCAGGAAATCCAGTAGGTGGATTTTCACTGCTTGCTGGGTCTTCCTTTTTCTTGATTGGTTCCTACTATTGAGGAGGAACAATCTGTCAGAAGATAATGATATTAAACAATGATACAATGCACAGTAAAATATGATATGGGGAAAAAAAAATATTAGGAGTAGGCAGCTGCTTTACACACACACACACACACACACACACACACACAAAGAAAAACTTGAAACATATAGGGACAACAGCAAGGCATGATAACAGGGATTTATGGCATGGTTATATTAGCAAACTGTTTTGTACTCTACAACTTTTTTTCTTCACATGCTATTATATATATATATATATATATATATATATATATATATATATATATATATATATATATATATATATATATATATATATATATATATATATATATATATAAAACACACACACATACACACACACACACACACACACTGCATTGATGTAATCACCTTGCTCATGAGACACATAATGTGTACCTGTTGAAGGTACCTCAGCCACAGGTAGGGGTGTTCATCATGAAGGTCTATTTAGCAACCAAAGTCTGAGGCTTACAAATCTTAATAAATAAATGAAAAAAATAGATAATAAAAATAAAAAAATAAATAAATAAATAGAATAAATAAATAAATAAATAAGCAAATAAAATAAAATGAATAAATAACATTGGTGAGATTATCAATATTTTTGTATTGGTTTACCCAGATATAATACGTGCTAAAAGAGAGAGAGAGAGAGAGAGAGAGAGAGAGAGAGAGAGAGAGAGAGAGAGAGAGAGAGAGAGAGAGAGAGAGAGAGAGAGAGAGAGAGAATGATAATATATATATATATATATATATATATATATATATATATATATATATATATATATATATATATATATATATATATATATATATATATATATATATATATATATATATATATATATATATATATATATATATATATATATATATATATATTATCATTCTCTCTCTCTCTCTCTCTCTCTCTCTCTCTCTCTCTCTCTCTCTCTATATATATATATATATATATATATATATATATATATATATATAGCTTGGCAGTTCATAAGAAGTACTTCCACCAGGATGCATTTCTGCCACATCCACACAAACCTGTGGAGACTGCTGTGCCTCTGCTGATATAGAATGAGATGTACCGTATTTGATGGTTCATAAGACGCAGCTTTTCTCCAAAAAAAAGAAAAAAAAAGTCTCAGGAAATGAGCCTGCGTCCTATGAGGCCAAGGTTCAGCAGTGAGGCAGTGGTTGGTGGTAATTCTATGGCAACAGAGGCTCTAAGATCAAACCCCAGACATCTCCGCACATGTAAACAAAGTGATGACTGGTACTACACCACAAAACAGCTCTTTCTTTCAAGGTAACAGTATATAATAGGTCATACTTACCGGTAATTCACATAGAATGACACCAGTCAGGAAGAATTTGCCTAGGTGACCTTGCACACGCTTTGCATGTACCAAAACAAACACGCGGTCGGTTACGCGCCGAACCGGGTGACACGGGCAAGCTTCACTGCGTTCTTTACAGCGTGATGCCCTTACTCCTTGAGGTAAGACACACTTTCATATAATTAAAATTGCACCTATCTTTTAACATTCTTATGAACAAACTTTGTTACCCCTGTAGTCTCTCGCAGTCACTGCCGACGCCATATGCCAGGTACATGTTAACATCTCACAACAGGATTGGTACGTAGGCTACTAGCAAATATTAAAGTTTTTAAATGCAAAATATTGGGATCTAATAATGATCTAAATGCATGTGAGAGTCTTCAAATGTCTGGTGAAATCCTTCACTTCATATTCAGAGCTTAAATCCGCTCATTTATCTTTTTTTTTTTTTTTTTCAATGTCTGCCAAAACTCGGTGCGTCTTATGAGCCCATGCGTCTTATGAACCATCAAATACGGCAATTAAATAATTCCAGACATGCTGACTTGCGTACACTGTTAAAAGCAGTTTTTGCCAGCATATATTGCTCTCTCTGGTTAATATGAGTGGTCGATATATTAGTATTTACTTAATTATAATGAAGTTATGATTAGTGTACATCCAAACATTTGAGACAATATAATACAATTACACACTCAATAATGAACTTCAAGTCTAATAACATCTTACCTTTGGTATCTAAGTGTAGCTGCCCTTCACTAGCATGTGTAACACCTGACAGTACCTGCCCCTCACTGGCATTTGCACTACCTGGGAATGCTTGCCCCTCACTGGCACCTGCAACAAATATATATAAAAAGCCATATCATATTTGGAGAAATACATGATGTAAAATTCATAACTTGCTTAAATTATAGATGCATTACTATAAAAACAATGTATGAGAATATAGGTAAACTTAAAATAAATAAATCAACAACATGATAACTAATTCAGAAAAAAAATGTATATAATTTACAGTTTATAAGAAAATGTGCATCACATCTTCGTCAGTTTTAAAACAAAGAATCATAGCAGTTGCTAGTATTAAGGAAAGCAATTAGATGCCTATATTGCAATAATATTGACTTTATGTTTCTATGTTTAGTGAACTTTATGAGCTTCATGACCTTTTGAAGATAAATACTTATAAGACTTTTTGGTTATTGTATAGTAAACACATAATAAACTGAGTGACTGCCAACTTCTGTTCCATTATATATTTGTAGGTCTCGGAACAGCACTGCTCAGTAGATGCCCCTTCATGCATATGTGGTAAGGCTGAAAGTGGTTGCCACACACCACACTTGCTTGGGCTTCACATAAGCGATGTTGAGGCTCTGCACCCACTGTAGCCGTCTGAAATGATATTGTTTTAAGGAAAAATTAAATAGTGTAGCACAACACACTTTCGACCCAAAATTTTTTTTTAATATACCAAACCATTAGCAATGCAATAATTCCTTCACAAATGTTGTCATCATGTTTGAGGATGCGGTTTTGCATAAATTTAGTGATGATTTTTGTAGATTTGGTTGTGGACTTCTGCCATGGTCTCTGTAAATAGGTGACATTTACCTGTTACTCCGATAATAAAACACTTAATTCTTACATCAAGTCAATGTAGAAGCTTACAGCAAGTTTTAAATTACATAGTATCAACATCAATCAAGTCTTGAGAAGGAAGTCATCCTGCGAATGGGACAACAATATTAATATTGTGAGTTTTCTTTACATAATTTAAGTCACTGATGGTTACTAACCTTCTGGCATCCTTCGGGAATAAATGAAGTCTTGTTTCGGGATGTGTAGAATTCTTGCCACACTCAAAGCATCTATTCTTTGATATTGTGGGCGGCATTGTTCCTTCTTCACCTGCAAGAGATGGTTGTAAAGTTTACATCTTACATTAGCCGCGCAACCCTCCAATTTTGTCTTTGATAACGGGTCGTAATTAATCGTCTAAGATCAAGACAACGCTCGCTGACGACAATGCTGCCACCTGACTTGAGGACGAGTAATTAATTTTTTCCCGAATTTCTGCATTTGTTTCAGATTTCCTGAAATTTTCCTTGGCTCAGTCTGGTGAAGTCTTTTTTTTTTTCATCACCCTAATGTGAATATTAGGCCATTTTTATTTTAGTTACATTGTAGTAATTTAAAAATATTTTATTTTTATTGGATTTTTACCTTATTTTTTTTTTTCCAAAAAATATACAGAACAATATATACATATTCATTCCTTCACACGCTTTTTTCATACGGGATTCCTAATGCTATCACAAAGCTATTATCCTTTGTCATGGCAGGAAAGAGGGAGGAGTAACACATGCACACTGGAAGGGAGGCTACGTAGCATTGTTACGTATTATACGTACATGAATGGGAAACATAGTCATATTGAGATCACGCAGTACACAATTCATACACAGTTTCATAATTTTATTTATATGTTGTATCAATGTATATGCATAGTGCATAAAATAGATATGTTACATAATATATACATGTAAGACGTACCTCTCTGATTAAATTGGTCTCAGTCAGGAAAATCATCAGTCTGTCGACCACATCCGGTTACCCATCACCCTAAGGGGTGGTCTGCGTTAGCGAAAGGCCGTGCCCCCGGCAGCAAGCTCCCAAGGGCCGCTTCTCCTCAGGATAACGCACACAGTGAAGCAGGATGTGCTCTATAGAGAGGGTAACGTTACGGGTGGTACATTGTGGTGAAAAGGCATTGGCTATATACGGGAGGGTATGTATAGGAAGGATGCAGCCCATCCTGAGGCGTGCGAGGACCACTTCCTCCCGCCGTTTGGGGCGATTGGAGGAGGCCCACTCGCCCAGGATGGGTACGGGTGTATGTAGGTGGAGGTTGTCCCAGTTACTCTGCCACAAGAGTTTTACTGACGATTTAACAACTGAGAGACATCACTGCAGATCCCGACGGTGGTTCAACGTTCCCTCGAGCTCAGCAGAAGAACCAGCCGGCATGTTGGTCTGTTCTTTCCCGCGTATACTAGAATGCCCAGGCACCCAGATCAGTGAGAAGGATTTACAATAAGAATTTAGTTTATTAATGATGTTGCCCTGGATTTAATTTGTATCCGTGTGGCCGGAGTCTATTGCATGAAGGATTGACAATTGAGTCCGAAAAATTACAATTAAATGATGAGGTGAGTTTAATGCATAATCTATGGCCTTATCAATAGCAAGAAGCTCAGTAGAAAACACCGTTGCATGGGTAGGCCCTCGGAACCTGAGGGCACACTCACATGACCACACACTTGCACCCACACATTCATCCGTCTTGGAACCGTCTGTGTAGACATGAAGACATGAAGAGATGTGTAGACATGAAGGGATGGAGGGGGACCAGCGACCCTCGTCGCTGGTCTTCCTCCATCCCTTCATAAAGGAGGATAAAAGGAGGGCGTCGCGACGAACGTGCAGTGGTAGTATATTGGCCTCAGCCTCCATCCGCGCCACATGAGTGCAGCGTAGGGCTCCAAAACACATTCGCACACATTCGTTCTGAAACACATCCAATCTCCTCAGTGTTGGTTCCAATGCAGACCCATACACCGTTTAGCTATAGTGCAAATGAGAACGGATTAAGGACTTATACATCATTAAAAAATATTTTCTGTCTACTCCACATGAGGTATCAGAAAGATACTTGAAGACATTATTTTTTTTATTGCGATAACGAATAAGCAATTCATTAACATGAGTCTTCCAATTGAGTCTGCTGTCAAAATGCAAACCCAGGAACTTTACTGACCTTGAACCACAAAACTGGTACGTTAGTCTAGTGAAAACAACACCGATACACTTAGGGACGGAAAATTTGTCCCCACAAAGAGGCCCAATGCTGGAAGGGGTCAAGAGCAGCTTCAATCCGCCCCTCCGAGAACTGTGCGTTAGGCGACGGGTGCCATAACGCACACTCGTCGTTCCTGGGGACGGGACTTGTCGACAGAATATCATTAATCATAATGCAAAATAATATGGGACTAAGAACACTACCCTGTGGCACCCCATTTTTCCTGGACGAAAACATCTGAGATAACGTTCCCAGGAAACTTGACAAAGAATGTTCTGTTCTGAAGAAAGTTGTAAACAAAAATGGGTAGGTTATTTCTGAAGCCGTAAGCTTATAGTTTCATGAGGATACCGTGTCGCCATGTCATGTCGAAGGCTTTGTGGATGTCCAAAAACACCCTTATCGTGAACTCATTTTTGTTAAATGCTTCTGGAATGCATTGTTTCAGGTGTGTTGGGTGATCCATCGTGCCTCGGTACTTCCGGAAACTCGACTGCTGATCACTAAACAAATCCTTCGCTTCTAAAACAAAAAGGAGCCCTCGCTTTATCATACGTTCCATGACCTTACATAGATAGCTCGTGAGTGCAATAGGACGAAACGCACTGGGGTCCGTAAGGCGTCCAGTCTTTTGGTGATTGTGATGACGTGTGAAAAATGCCAGGAGTGAGGGAAGGTGTAGGTGGTCCAGATTCTATTGTAAAGTTGTAATAACTTTGCAAGGGAATGATGGCCGAGATGTTGTAACATAATATCTAAAAAAATATTATCTGGACCGGGACTGGAACCTTAGAGTAAATTCTACATTGTAGTCCGAGTTTACGCCTCCTGTGGTAAAGTTTGGGATAGTGAATTCCGCTGCCTCTTTACAGGGAAGGAAGGCAGGGTCATAATTGGCGGTACTGCTTTCCTGGTGGAAGTGTTGGGCTATTGAGTTGGCGATGTCAGCTTGGTTGTCTATTGTACTATTATTTATTTTGAGGGTTGTGATTGGAGTATATGGTCTTTTATTGTTTAGTATATGTATGGTTTTCCAAACTTGTGACAAGGGGATGGTGCGATTCACAGTTGATGTAAACTGTCGGAATGAGTCCCTCTTAGCAACACGTATGACTCTCCTTCTCTGAGCCCTTGCCTTTTTATAGGCTATGAAATTTGCTTGACTGGGCTGCTGGCTGAAATGCCTGTGTCGTCTGTTATCCTCACAAAGTGCTTGTCGGCAATCTGTTGTACACCATGAAACTCCACGCTTTGTGTGAACTGTAGAAGTCCCACGAATGACATGCCTTGGCGGCGCGTAATGTAGACTGTTTTACGTTGCTGACTATTGTGTCAATGTTCTCGCCAGATATATCCACGTAGGTAACTCCATGGAAGGCTGCCCAGTCTGCTCTCTTGAAATTAAACTTGGGAAGGCAGGGGTTGGGCGGGAGGTCGCGTGCATAAGAGATGCAGATGGGCAGGTGGTCACTTCCGTGGAAGTCATCGATAACTTTCCAGGAGAAGTCAGGGAGTATATTTGGGAAGAGGAAGGATAGATCGATGGCAGACGCGTTACCATTCCGATCATCTACACGAGTCGCAGTTCCATCGTTCAGAAGACAAAGGTGTGTCTGTGATAATACGTTAACTAATCTGCTTCCCACGTGCACTTGACTTCTCTCTTTCCCATTCCTGATGATGGGCATTGAAGTCGCCCAGAACTAACATGTTGCCCGGAAGCTGGCTAATTAAAGATGTAATATCGTCATCAACAATGGGGGCATTAGGAGGCAAATAGAGGGAACAGATAGCCAAATACGTGTCGTCCAATCTCACCCTGCACGCGACAGCTTCCAAAGGTGTACGTCACTTCTGTCTATGTCAGTATTTTGTGTGTGTATATGTCAACGCCGTGTCCTTTATCTTCTATACTGGTTTTAGTGTTTTAACACTGTTGGATCAGGCTGATCATGCGGTCTCATCTCCTGTAGACAGATAACGGGCGGCCTGTGTATGTTCACTAAAAGTGACAATTATGAATCTTTATTCCAAATACTTCTACAGTTCCACTGTAACACCTTGAACATTATCTTAAGAGTTGTGGTGGTGGCCGTGTTTCTTATTCCTTTTGCGTTCTGAGGAGCTGCCGGGAGACCTCTCCCAGCCCTTGCCAGTAGTGACCTCTATAGATTCATCATTTGTTACTCCCCGGAGCTGGTTAAGAGAGAGCGAGCATGAGAACCTTGAGGGCGCTGGAGCAGCGACGACATGAGTCAGGGGTTGGCGTTCAAGTTTTGTGAAATTTAGTTCATTAGACGTCGTTCTTTTCATTCATGCTGGGAGTAGTAAAGATAGCAGAGAAATAGCAGAGGAAATAGTAGAGATAGCAGACAGATAGCAGAGGAAGTAAGAGAAGTAGAGGCTTTGGTAGTAGATTTAGAAGTTGGAGAAGCAGAGGTTGAGTGTGAGGCTGTGGTGCTAGAAATGGTGGGCGGCGGATCATTCTGGATGGCTACAGTGCATATCTTGGACTGAATTCTTACTGTTGACGCGTATGAAACGTTTGAAGCAGGCGCGGCCTGCGTCTGCTTCACTCGCATCCTCGCCACGTAGTAGCCTTAACTGTGCCGACTTCTTTCTCTACTTTGCACGCGGGGCAGTCACGTGAAAAACTGGAGTGAGCACCCTCACAGTTATACACTTCTCTACCAAAGACGTGAACTGCTCCACCATATGACCCTCTCCAGCCATCAACCGCAGTAAGTGTGAGAAGAACGACAAGCGTTACCGTGGTGACCATCAAGCTTGCACTTGAAACACCGGAGAGGATTCAGAATGTAAGGACGGATTCGTAACTTACACGAACCCTCTCTCTCATCTTAGCGGCTCTGAAGGTGAAAATTACTGAACCTGTGCTCTTTCTTGTACCATCAACCATTTTAGTGACCTTTCTAGCTCCAGTGACATACTGGCCAGCTATGCAATCGACAATCGCAGTCGGTTCCATGTCTACAAAATCGCGGTGGGAGGCGACTTCCTAACATGAATTCATGGGCACCGCATTTGTAACCTTAATGCCGACGTCATGGCGCACTCACACGACAACACACTTGCACCCACACAGTCATCCGTCTTTGGAACCGTCTGTGTTGATATGTAGGGATGGCGGGAGGCCAGCGATGAGGGCCCGGAAGTGTTGGAGGAGCTCCGCCTCGGTAATGATAACTTCCTTCCCTGGAAACAAGTTGATGTTGAAGGTGGTGGTGGGTCGTTTCCAGGGGGAAGAGTGAGCAGCAGTGGCTGGTCCGTCTCGTCCAGTCGGATGTCGGTTCGTTGGCAGAGCGGACGGCGACTGGACGGCGGACCCCAGTGTGGAAGTGGTGGTGGTGCCATATTATCTTGCTTGCTGCATTATAAAAAAAAAATAAATAAAATAAATAAATAAATAAATAAATAAAATAAAATAAATAAATAAATAAATAAATAATAATAATAATAATAATAATAGATAAATACATATATATATATATATATATATATATATATATATATATATATATATATATATATATATATATATATATATATATATATATATATATATATATATTCTATTACTAAGTTCCATAGTGGAGCACATTCTGACTCTCATCCCTTTGACTGAGATTTCCGTTCTTTGAGACTTCAATGTTCACCACCAGTGTTGGCTTTCTTTACCCTTCACTGACTATCCTGATGAACTAGATTTTAACTTTACTATCTAGGGCAACGGGTGTAAGACCCTACTCGTATTCCTGATTGTCTTGGAGGTACGCCCAACATTCTTGATCTTTTACTAACCTCTAATCCTTTTGCTTCTCCGTTGGGCACTTCCGATCATAACCTCATAGCTGTGTCTTGTCGTATCGCTCCAACCCCTTCCAAGGATCCCCAAAAGCAGAAGTGCCTCTGGCGTTTTGCCTCTACTAATTGTGGGGGAGGTATTAGTCTGTTTTTTTTTTTGTTTAATGACTACTGCTTCTACTGCTACTACTACTGCAAAGACCTGTCTCTGCTGAGCGCATAACATATGTGATATTGTCTGGCATGGAGACGTACATTTCTCACTCCTCTCGGCTTAAAGTTTCAAAGCCTTGGTTTAACACAGCCTCTTCTCGTGCAATACATGATAGAGAGGTGGCCCAAAAACATACTTCATCCTTCAATCTGCTGAATCTCATGCACTTTATATTTCTGCCCGGAATCATGCCAAGTTTGTTCTCCAACTAGTCAAAAACTCCTTACATTAATGGACAGTATAAAAATCTTTCAAGATCTAACCCGCTCGTGATTTCTGACACCTAGCCAAAAAACATTTCCAAAAACTTTGTTTCTTCATCTTCCCCTCCTTTATTTCAACCCGATATCACCACTGCCATCTCATTGATCTCCAAAGCTGGACTCTTCGGTCAATCCTTTGTTAATATCCCTAACATGGATGACTATGTACGTGACATTTTCCTAACCTACAATAATGCTTATGCTATCTTCATCGTTGGGGTCCTCCGATCACAATCTCATATTTGTATCCTGTTCTATCGCGCCAATGTGAGATTAAAGGGATTGGATTAAAGATCACCAAAATTGAGGTGCCTTTGGCTTTCTGCCTCTACTAATTGGGGAGATCTGAGGAGGTATTATTCTAATTTTCTTTGGAATGACTACTGCTTCCATGTCCGAGACTTATCTCTTTGTGTTGAGCTCATAACAGAGGTGATGGTGTCTGGCATGGAGGTGTATATTCGTTATTCGTTCTCTCGACCTAAACCTTGAAAACCTTGGTTTAACACAGCCTATTTTCGTTTTTTACATGATGAGTGGTGGCCCACAAAGTTTGTTCTCCAACTTGCTAAAAACTCCTTCTTCTCGTCCTGTACATACACATACAAACATACACATGAAAACATTAACGTTGAAATAAAGCTTACAACAGCATATTTTTCCTTGAATAATGCAACAACCTATAATAATGTAATAAATGCAAGTATCCAGTGAAATAGCAATGGCTTTTGAAAAAAAAATAAATAAAAATAATCTAATTGAGTAGGTTGCCCGTGAGAGACTTTCAGGGAGAATGAATATAGTCTCTCTTTAATATATATATATATATATATATATATATATATATATATATATATATATATATATATATATATATATATATATATATATATATATATATATATATATATATATATATATATATATATATATATATATATATATATATATATATATATATATATATATATATATATATATATATATATATATATATATATATATATATATATATATATATATATATATATATATATATATATATATATATATATATATATATATATATATATATATATATATATATATATATATATATATATATATATATATATATATATATATATATATATAATGTTGAAAGTTATGCCAAGTTCTACATTTTGTATTTTCATAAGGACTCTCTTTCGTGTGATGTGTGATGACGTTTATAGTGTCATATGTACCAAATCGTGATTTCGGGTCAGTGAGCCTTCTTCAGTAGCTGCGTTGGGATGCTTTCCTCTTGATGGTTGGGAAGAGAATGACTAGCTTGGTTTCCGTGGCTGATATTTAAGGTGATCCACTGCCTCCCATACGCGGTGTTGTGGCCTGTGATTGGTTATTCTTCAGCGACACTGTTCTCTTGCTAGGCAATGTTTTCAAGGCAGGAAATTAAAGCAATAGGAGGGACTCCATCAGGTCCATAAGCATTCTGGAGGTTAAGTGAATGCATGGAAAAACATCATTGCAAAGAATCTTAATTGGTGGCATGAAATAGTCAGAGTTTGCAGGAGAGGGAGTAACACACCCTGAATCATCCAAGCTAGGGATTTTTAGCAAAGGTTTGAGAGAATAGTTAAGCTTTGGGTCTAATTGGAATAGCACTGGTGCCATCAGATTGAACTAAAAGAGAGAAAGATGAAGAAGCAAAATTATTATGGATATCTAATTCACAAGGAAAGTTAGATCTATAAAAATTTTGACATTTTTTATTGGTGAAAGTGTTTTTGGATAGTCGGAGAACAGATCTGGCATGATTCAGGACAGAAACATAAGGTGGATGAGATTCACTTAAAGTAACGTTTGTGATTCACCTCTTATAAATGTCCAGCACAAAAACAAGTTGAATTAACCCAAGGTTAATTCACTCAAGGCTCAAGAGGCTCAAGATGCGTACCGCTGGTACGCATCTTGAGCCTCCAGTTCATTTTTCAGCTCCAAACATTCCTCCTGCAAATCGTCTGGAATACTATGAATTTATGTTGAGAATGGATTCCTGATGAAAGATAACTCATTTCTCATCTGGAAAGTATAGCTAAAATTCATCTGTGTTTTTTAAGCTAATGTCTCTCTGTGAATGAAGCACTGAATACCAATTACCAATGGTGCACGCTGCTTCACCAACGCTTGGAAGCCTTATTTTGAGCTTATCATCGCAGGTGTACTATCAGTGGTAACATAGACCAAATTTTCCCAATTCTGACTATTTGCTTCGAAAAAATTGCTAACAATTTCTAACACATCCTGAATCATTGTGGTGTTGGCAAGAGTCTTACAAAAGATAAATGCTTCTTGGAAGTCTCCATCAGACATGTATCGTGCAAACACCAATAGGTGAAAGGTCAGTGAGACATCAGTTGATTCATCCAACATAGGAGGAGGCGGTAGACACCTGCCGAAACGATAATTACTCCCAGTGAGGTCTAAAGCATTGTTCAGGGGGTGCTGTGAATTTATCATTAAAACCAGCTGTGACCTCACTGAACGTTTCCCTTTGTGTCTCACAACACAAGGGGGCAGTCACAGCCTGCCCTATAAAGACAACTCTCTTCCTCCACACAAAACTACAACCACCTAATAACACACACACCCTTCACTCAAAAATTTTAAAATCATCATGGCGACTCCTACACCAGCCTAGGAGTCCCAATCTGGGGAGGGAACCATAAATGTCCCAAGGTCGGACTGCCTTTCTGTCGACGACCCTAAGTGTCTTGACACCCCCCTCAACTTTTTCTTCATTAACTTCTGCAACATTCGCGGTCTAAGATCTAATTTTCAATCTGTAGAACACCACTTCTCGTCTTCTAAACCTCATCTTCTTTTCCTCACTGAAACTCAGGTGTCTGAGGCAACTGACAGTAGCCCCTTTTCTGTTCCCTCCTACTTTTTCTATTCTCATTTTCGATCTAAAGCTGGATGCTGCGTTTATGTACCCAATGACTTAACTATCTCGCTACGACTACAGTCACTCTCATACTAAATTTATTTGTGCTGTATACCTCTCACCTAACTCCTCTGACTATAAGAAATTCTTTGACTACTTAACTTCCAAAGTGGAGCACATTCTGACTCTTCCCTTTTGCAGAGATCTCCATTCTTGGAGACTTCAATGTTCACCACCAGCTTTGGATTTCCTCTGCCTTAACTGACCATCCTGGTGAACTAGCCCACAACTTTGTTATCCTCCATGACCTAGAGCAATTGGTGCAACACCTTACTCGTATTCCTGATCGTCTTCGAGATACGCCCAACATTCTTAACCTTTTCCTGACCTCTAATCCTTCTGCTTATGCTATCACCCTTTCTTCTCCGTTGGGCTCCTCCGATCACAATCTCATATCTTTATCTTGTCCTATCGTTCCAATCCCTCGTCAGGATCCCCCTAAGCGAAATTGTCTCTGGCGTTTTGCCTCTGCTAGTTGGAGTGACCTGAGGAGGTATTTTGCTGATTTTCCCTGGAATGACTACTGCTTCCGTGTCAGAGACCCGTCTTTGTGTGCTGAGCGCATAACAGAGGTGATAGTGTCTGGCATGGAGGCGTACATTCCTCACTCTTTTTCTCGTCCTAAACCTTCTAAACCTTGGTTTAACACAGCTTGTTCTTGTGCTATACATGATAGAGATATTGCCCACTAAAGGTACTTAAGCCTTCCATCACCAGAATCTCATGCACTTTATATTTCTGCCCGGAACCATGCCAAGTCTGTTCTCCAACTAGCCAAAAACTCCTTCATTAACAGAAAATGTCAAAACCTTTCAAGATCTAACTCCCCTCGTGACTTCTGGCATCTAGCCAAAAATATCTCCAATAACTTTGCTTCTTCTTCTTTCCCTCCTCTATTTCAACCAGATGGCACCACTGATATCACATCTATTTCTAAAGCTGAACTCTTTGCTCAAACCTTTGCTAAAAACTCTACCTTGGACGATTCTGAGCTTGTTCCTCCCTCTCCTCCATCCTCTGACTACTTCATACCACCTATTAAAATTCTTCGCAATGATGTTTTCCATGCCCTCGCTGGCCTAAACCCTCGGACGGCTTATGGACCTGATGGGGTCCCTCCTATTGTTCTCCGAAACTGTGCCTCCGTGCTTGCTCCTTCCCTAGTCAAACTCTTTCAGCTCTGTCTGTCAACATCTACCTTTCCTTCTTGTTGGAAGTTTCCCTACATTCAATCTGTTCCTAAAAAGGGTGACCGTTCTAATCCCTCAAACTACCATCCTATTGCTTTAATTTCCTACCTATCTGAAGTTTTTGAATCTATCCTCAACAGGAAGATTCTTAAACATCTATCACTTCACAACCTTCTATCTGATTGTCAGTATGGGTTCCGTCAAGGCCGCTCTACTGGTGATCTTCTGGCTTTCCTTACTGAGTCTTGGTCATCCTCTTTTAGAGATTTTGGTGAAACTTTTGCTGTTGCCTTGGACATATCAAAAGCTTTTGATAGAGTCTGGCACAACTACCCTTCTACGGTTTCTATCCTTCTCTCTGTAACTTCATCTCAAGTTTCCTTTCTGACCGTTCTATTGCTGCTGTGGTAGACGGTCACTGTTCTTCTCCTAAATCTATTAACAGTGGTGTTCCTCAGGGTTCTGTCCTGTCACCCACTCTCTTCTTATTATTTATTAATGATCTTCTAAACCAAACTTCTTGTCCTATCCACTCCTACGCTGATGATACCACCCTGCACTTTTCCACGTCTTTTCATAGACGTCCAACCTTTCAGGAGGTAAACATTTTACGCAGGGAAGCCACAGAACGCTTGACTTCTGATCTTTCTAAAATTTCTGATTGGGGCAGAGCAAACTTGGTATTGTTTAATGCCTCGAAAACTCAATTCCTCCATCTATCAAGTCGACACAACCATCCAGACAACTATCCCCTCTTCTTCAATGACACTCAACTGTCCCCCTCTTCTACACTGAACATCCTCGGTCTGTCCTTTACTTATAATGTGAACTGGAAACTTAACATCTCATCTCTTGCTAAAACAGCTTCTATGAAGTTAGGCGTTCTGAGACGTCTCCGCCAGTTTTTCTCACCCCGCCCCCCAGCTGCTAACTCTGTACAAGGGCTTTATCCGTCCATGTATGGAGTATGCTTCACATGTCTGGGGGGTTCCACTCATAGTGCTCTTCTAGACAGGATGGAATCAAAAGCTGTTCGTCTCATCAACTCCTCTCCTCTAACTGACTGTCTTCAGCCTCTCTCTCACCGCAGCAATGTTGCATATCTAGCTGTCTTCTACCGCTATTTTCATGCTAACTGCTCTTCTGATCTTGCTAACTGCACAAGACTTTCTTCTTTCTTTCACCCCTATTCTGTCCACCTCTCTAACGCAATAGTTAACCAGTATTCTCAATCATTCATCCCTTTCTCTGGTAAATTCTAGAACTCCCTGCCTGCTTCTGTATTTCCACCTTCCTATGACTTGAATTCCTTCAAGAGGGAGGTTTCAAGACATTTATTTATCAATTTTTGGCCACTGCTTTGACCCTTTTATGGGACGAGCATTTCAGTGGGCATATTTTTTTTATTGGATTTTTGTTGCCCTTGGCCAGTGTCCTTCCTACATAAAAAAAAGAAAAAAAAACTATGGGGAAACAATGGAAATTTCTTTATTTCATTCACAATGTGTTCACTGATGTTTTGAGAGATACCATTTATCCGTCTCGATACAGCGTCACTAGATATAGATATATCATTTAACTTCCGTGGTGCGTCCTCGCCGACAACAAATTTAACCATTTCTTTTCAACATGGTAGCAAAAGTTGCTCTACAGTTGCATTAGGCTTCTTGGCCTGCGCAACTTTGTATGCTACAATGTAAGAAGCAAACACTGAATTGGAGATCTTTTCATAGAACGTACATGATGAACGAACACTTGAGAGCTGATGACTCCCGCTGAAAATAATGTTTATCCTTTTGCAAGAAATTGGGCGACACTTTTCGAGATGGAGCTTAAGCTTAGCTGGCTCGAGTCTCATTCCCCAAGAATTTGAAGCAAATAACCCCATGCCATCTTTTTCTTCACAAGTGAAGCCGAATTTAATTCCCGCCATTGCCATTTTTTTCGGATCCGTGGGCAGTGCAACGAAATATATCAGTTACGTGTTGAGTTTGGTGATACTAATGATAAAACGTAATATAAAGTCAATAATATAGCCCCATATACCGTAAACAGCATAAATCACCATAACACAAAATACATCATAACAATTGACCAAAAAAATGTTACTTTGTTCAGAGTACCTTCCTGCTTCATCTAAAAATTACTGCATTTTACAGTAGGAAACAAAATCAAAGTACACCATACCTGTAAAACAGCGCAGGAAGAATGATACAACTAATCCGCTAAGCAGTTCGGTGGCTACTGGCTACAGCATTTTACGACGGTGTTATTACGTAGACGCGCGGCAGCTGACAGGAATCAAAAGGATTATATATATATATATATATATATATATATATATATATATATATATATATATATATATATATATATATATATATATATATATATATATATATATATATATATATATATATATATAAAGATAATAAACTTCTTCCTATCACTTGAACTCTATCAATGTGGAGGTTTCAAGACACTTATCAATCATTTATTCATATTTATATTGATTATTATTATTATTTTTTTTTTATTATTGTTTCTGATATTTTTTTTGGGGGGACTGGCACCTCAGTGGAACATTTATTTCCTAAATGTTTGCTATTACATTAAATTAATCACATGTCTGGGGGACAAAAAAGATATAGGCAAAATTAAGACGGGGAGAAGACTATGTAGGAGCACACAGGGTTTTTAAAATCAACTAAGACGTGCGGGCAGACATTTGTCGCACATCATGCATCTTGCCTCCTCCTCCGCCCCACCTCTCTCTCTCTCTCTCTCTCTCTCTCTCTCTCTCTCTCTCTCTCTCTCTCTCTCTCTCTCTCTCTCTCTCTCTCTCTCTCTCTCTCTTCTCTCTCTCTCTCTCTCTCTCTCTCTCTCTCTCTCTCTCTCTCTCTCTCTCTCTCTCTCAATCTCTCTCTCTCTCTCTCTCTCTCTCTCTCTCTCTCTCTCTCTCTCTCTCTCTCTCTCTCTCTCTTCGCTGTTGATCTATATTTTTCTTTCTTGGTACTACACGCTACTCATACCAATATATATATATATATATATATATATATATATATATATATATATATATATATATATATATATATATATATATATATATATATATATATATATATATATATATATATATACATATATATATATATATATGTATATATATATATATATATATATATATATATATATATATATATATATATATATATATATATATATATATATATATATATATATATATATATATATATATATATATATATATATATATATATATATATATATATATATATATGTAGAGAGAGAGAGAGAGAGAGAGAGAGAGAGAGAGAGAGAGAGAGAGAGAGAGAGAGAGAGAATGCCTTTTTTTTAATTACATATATTTTTTATTTATTTATCTATTTATTTATTTGTTTTTTTAATAAATTAACTATCTGTTTGCAGTTCGTATTATCCATGATGTTAAGGTCTACATGTTTGTGTTTTGTATTCTTTGCTTCTATTGCGGCTGAGACTACGGTATGCTATGCAGCTTCCAAAAAATATTTACAGACACACTTGATTTGTAGACGTTCAGTCCAACACAACTTGAGTGATGAAAACAGGACACTGATGAGAATCAATGAAATGCAAATGGCCTCTTTAAAGCCACAAAAGTCGTCTTTTGTGCAAGTGATGGGAGGTATGGAGATAATAGAGGTCGAGCCCGTAAGCACGCTACTGCTGGCCATGGTGAAATCTGAGCTATCCCAGTGTGTCCTCGGGATTGTGTGGGATTCTGCCTTCGCTGGATCAGAGATTGTTGACCGGCTTTCATTGCTCCCCAACGCAAAGCAGGTAATTCTTCTAATCATATTGTTAAAAAAATTAATAATTATGCGTGATACAGTTTTTGTGTACAATTTCTGTAAATGATATATATATATATATATATATATATATATATATATATATATATATATATATATATATATATATATATATATATATATATATATATATATATATATATATATATATATATATATATATATATATATATATATATTAAGAAATAATGTGAAAAAAACTCTGATAATATTTCTTTTTGCTGTGTAGATGGTGTCGGTGTTGGATGGAGGCAAAATGAGTCAGTTATTGTGGCAGGCGGGACAGTGTCGTGGTTATCTCCTGCTACTGACTGACCCCTCACCACTGATGCACCTGGCCGATCACACCCCCCATTACGACTGGGACTATTCCGGCAGGTGAGGACATGGCGCAAGATGGTAACAGGACACACACACACAGGCTCACCCGCCACCCCTCCCCCCCAAAAAAAAAACAAATAAATAAAATAATATATATATATATATATATATATATATATATATATATATATATATATATATATATATATATATATATATATATATATATATATATATATATATATATATATATATATATATATATATATATATATATATATATATATATATATATATATATATATATATATATATATATATAGCTGCGGCAGCGTTGTTGGAAAACACAGTGACTAAGTCCATTAATTTAATATTCATATGAAACTCATGAGGAATAAAAGTGATAAGCACCGTATACTAGTGATACTAAATTTTAGAGTTCCTTATATGCGTAGGCAGAGCCGGATATGCATTTCTCACATTATGCTGTTGCATGTAAAGATTCCAGATGTTAGAGTATCAGTATTTGCAGATGTAGATGAAGTTGCGAATATTTTACTTCCATATCCGCGGTTAGGGTTGCAGATCCAGAAAAAAAAATAAGAATAAAAATTAAATACACGTTCCAGTAACAGAAAGTGCATCGTATCCGCGATATAAAGCTGCAAAGAGGAGAGCAAGAAAGGAAAGAAAAAAAATAAAATAAAATGAATATTAAAGATGTATAAAATATTCCAAGAATGCTTACGTAACAAGGTAAATGGTGTATAGGGGGCAAGGGAATGGAGGGAGTAGAAGTAATAAGGTAGTGAATGTGGAAAAATAAAAAAAAAAGAGTAGGGGGACAGGAAGAGGGATTACTTATTCCCTACTACTTCCTTTTTCACTATTTCTTCATTTGTTGCTCACCCTTCTTCCTCATATTTATTATCTCTACCTTCTGCCCGTACTGCCATCCTCTTTCCCCATTCATCCATTTTCTTGCCCCAAGTGCTCTCCTTCCTCCTTTATGAACTCCTTTCTTCTTTTTTTGTGTGTGCGTGTGTAGGAAGGACACTAGACAAGGAGAAAAAAAAAAGCCGACTAGCATGACGGTCCCCAAATAGGGTCCGAAGCGGTAGTCAGAAGTTTAAGGATAAGGGTCCTGAAACCTCCCTCTTGAAGAAATTCAAGTCATAGGAAGGTGGAAATACAGAAGCAGGCAGGGAGTTCCAGAGTTTACCGGAGAAAGGAATGAATGATTGAGAATACTGGTTAACTTTTGCATTAGAGAGGTGGACAGAATAGGGGTGATAGAAGAAAGTCTTGTGCAGCGAGGCCGCGGGAGGCGGAGAGGCACGCAGTTAGCAAGATCGGAAGAGCAGTTAGCATGAAAATAGCGGTAGAAGATAGCAAGAGATGCAACATTGCGGCGATGAGAAAGAGACGGAAGACAGTCAATTAGAGGAAAAAAGCTGATGAGACGAAAAGGTTTTGATTCTACCCTGTCTAAAAGAGCGGTATGAGTGGATGCTCATTGTAGAAGAGGGAGACAGTTGAGTGTCAGTGATGACGAAGGGATAGTTGTTTGGAAGGTTAGGTTAGGTTAAGTTAGATTAGGCCCCAAACAGAAATTTTAAAGAGATCTGAAGTCAGGCGTTCTGTGGCTTCCCTGCGTGAATTGGTTACTTCCTTAAGGGTTGGACGTCTTTGAAAAGAAGTGGAAAAGTGCAGGGTGGTATCATCAGCGTAGGAGTGCATAGGACAAGAAGTTTGGTATAGAAGATCAATAATGAATAATAGGAAGAGAGTGGGTGACAAAACAGAACCTTGAGGAACACCACTGTTAATAGATTGAGAAGAATAGTGACTGTCTACCACAGCAGTAATAGAACGATCAGAAAAGAAACTTGAGATGATGTTACAGAGAGAAGGATAGAAGCCGTAGGAGGGTAGTTTGGAAATCAAAACCTTCTACCAGACTTTATCAAAAGCTTACGATATGTCTAAGGCAACAACAAAAGTTTCACCAAAATCTCTAAAAGAGGATGACCAAGAATAAGTAAGGAAAGCCAGAAGATCACCAGTAGAGCGGTCTTGACGGAACCCAAGCTGGCGATCAGATAGAAATTTGTGAAGTAATAGGTGTTTAAGAGTCTTGTTGTTGAGGAAAAATAAAAAAAAAACTTTAGATAGGCAAGAAACTAAAGCAATAGGATGGTAATTTGAGGGATTGGAACGGTCACTCTTTTTAGGAAGAGGCTGAAAGTAGGCAAACTTCCAGCAAGAAGGGAAGGTAGATGTTTAAAGAGTTTGACTAGGCAAGGTGCAACCACGGAGACACAGCTTCGGAGAACAATAGTAGGGACTCCATCAGGTCCATAAGCCTTCCGAGAGATTAGGCCAGCGAGGGCATGGAAAACATCATTGCGTAGAATTTTGATAGGTAGCATGAAGTAGTCAGAGGGTGGAGGAGAGGGAGGAACAAGCCCAGAATCGTCTAAGGTAGAGTTTTTAGCAAAGGTTTGAGCGAAGAGTTCAGCTTTAGAGATAGATGTGATAGCAGCGGTGCCATCCGGTTGAAATAAAAGAGAAAAAGAAGAAGGTAAATTACCGGAGATGTTTTTGGCTAGATGCCAAAAGTCACGAGGGAGTTAGATCCTGAAAGATTTTCACACTTTCTGTTAATGAAGGACTTTTTGGTTAGTTGCAGAACAGACTTCGCATGGTTCTGGGCAGAAATATAAAACGCAAGAGATTCTGGTGATGGAAGATTCAAGTACCTTGTGAGCCACCTCTCTATCATATATAGCATGAATATAGGCTGTGTGAAACCAAGGTTTCGAAGGTTTAGATCGAGAAAAAGAGTGAGGAATGTACGCTTCCATGCCAGACATTATCACCTCTGTTATGAGTTCGGCACAGAGAGACGAGCCTCTGACAAGGAAACTGTAGTCATTCCAGGGAAAATCAGCAAAATACCTCCTCAGGTCCCGCCAACTAGCAGAAGCAAAACGCCAGAGACACCTCCGCTTAGGGGGATCCTGGGGAGGGATTGGAGCGATAGAACATGATACAGATATGAGATTGTGATCGGAGGAGCCTAACGGAGAAGAAAAGCAGAAGGCTTAGAAGTTAGAAAAAGGTCAAGAATGTTGGGTGTTTCTCTAAGACAGTCAGGAATACGAGAAGGGTGTTGCACCAACAGCTCTAAGTCGTGGAGGATAGCAAAGTTGAAAGCTCGCTCACTAGGATGGTCAGTGAAGAGAGAGGAAAGCCAAAATAGGTGGTGAACATTGAAGTCTCCAAGAATGGAGGTCTCTGTAAAAGGGAAGAGAGAATGTGCTTCACTTTAAGAGTTTAGTCAAAGAATTTTTTATAGTCAGAGGAGTTAGGCGAGAGGTATACAGCACAGATAAATTAAGTTTGAGAGTGACTCTTTAGTCGTAGCCAGATGGTGGAAAACTCTGAAGATTTAAGAGCGTGGCACGAGACCAAATTAAATCGTTGTGCCTATAAACGCAACACCCAGCTTTGGATTGAAAATCAAGAGAGAGAAAGTCTAATCCACAATACGTCCTTTTCCTCCCCTGTTCCTTTCCTCTTTCTATCTCCCTTTTTCGTTTTGTCTCAAACTTCC
Source organism: Scylla paramamosain (assembly GCF_035594125.1). Lineage (NCBI taxonomy): Eukaryota > Metazoa > Arthropoda > Malacostraca > Decapoda > Portunidae > Scylla > Scylla paramamosain. Next base: position 19,990,922 of record NC_087166.1, on the reverse strand, counting down.
CTCCCTGCTACCTACCCACCCCGTATTTGTCCAAGATAGAGGAACAAGGGAGTGATACCTTGCTCTTTCCCCTTCATTCATCCGGTAACATTTATTTTCTCTCTCTCTCTCTCTCTCTCTCTCTCTCTCTCTCTCTCTCTCTCTCTCTCTCTCTCTCTCTCTCTCTCTCTCTCTCTCTCTCTCTTTCTCTCTCTCTAAAACTTTCAGTATTCTTCATACTCTTAGTCAGTCTCCCTTACTTATTACACACATAGATCGTCAACCTTAGAAGCGTAGGTGGAGTTTTTGTTGTTTAGAAAATGTGATTGCGACGACAGCCGTCACCGCGTCCGGGGGGCACATTCCTAAAGTCGATATTAGTATAAACAGGCTCCGGCCCCCGATCGTCAGGCTGCACCTCCTTACGTATAACCAACAACAATTTTATAATTTTCCTTTGAAAAAAAAAAAAAACACTGGTAGTTGTTTGTAGGAAGAGTACTTTATAAGCAACTGTTCTAAATACAATAAAAGACTTAAGTACGTTAGGATTCTCCCCTTATGGTACAGTGTATAAAAAAGCACATGGGGTAATAAGTTTAGGTGAAGGGTAATGTAAACTTTGCCAAAACTGTACATAGTTCCACCTCACAAAGTTGAGATAATGAATTTGAATGCATGTAACTTTTACGATGTATTTAGAGAGAGAGAGAGAGAGAGAGAGAGAGAGAGAGAGAGAGAGAGAGAGAGAGAGAGAGAGAGAGAGAGAGAGAGAGAGAGAAAAAAAAATATATATATATATATATATATATATATATATATATATATATATATATATATATATATATATATATATATATATATATATATATATATATATATATATATATATATATATATATATATATATATATATATATATATATATATATATATATATATATATATATATATACACACACACACACACACACACACACACACACACAGACACACACGCACACACTTGTATATTGCTTAATTCTTAAAATATTTATGAATATTAATGAGACTCAGTATGATATTTGCATTATTTTTTAAAGTATATTAATTGACTGCAGCGTTTTTATATTGAAAAATCAGATGACTTTTCCGTGACCAAACCAAAATCACCACACAGAAGAGGAAATAAAAAAAAAATAAAGAAAAGTACAACTGGATTGTCTGAATGAGTGGATGTAACCAACAATGAAAAGATTAGAAATACAAGGACTTCGGAAGGAGTGACCGTTCTAATCCCTCAAACTACCGTCTTATTGCTTTAATTTCCTGCCTATCTAAAGTTTTTGAATCTATCCTCAACAGGAAGATTCTTAAACATCTATCACTTCACAACCTTCTATCTGATCGCCAGTATGGGTTCCGTCAAGGCCGCTCTACTGGTGATCTTCTGGCTTTCCTTACCGAGTCTTGGTCATCCTCTTTTAGAGATTTTGGTGAAACTTTTGCTATTGCCTTGGACATATCAAAAGCTTTTGATAGAGTCTGGCACAAAGCTTTGATTTCCAAACTACCCTCCTACGGCTTCTATCCTTCTCTCTGTAACTTCATCTCTAGTTTTCTTTCTGACTGTGGTAGACGGTCACTGTTCTCCTCCTAAATCTATTAATAGTGGTGTTCTTCAGGGTTCTGTCCTGTCACCCAGTCTCTTCTTATTATTCATTAATTATCTTCTAAACCAAACTTCTTGTCCTATCCACTCCTACGCTGATGATACCACCCTGCACTTTTCCACGTCTTTTCATAGACGTCCATCTCTTCAGAAAGTAAACATTTCACACAGGGAAGCCATAGAACGCTTGACTTCTGATTATTCTAAAATTTCTGATTGGGCAGAGCAATGCCTCAAAAACTCAATTCCTCCATCTATCAACTCGACACAACCTTCCAGACAACTATCCCTTCTTCTTCAATAACACTCAACTGTCCCCTTCTTCTACACTGAAGATCCTCGTTCTGTCCTTTACTTATAATGTGAACTGAAAATTTCACATCTCATCTCTAAAACAGTTTCTATGAAGTTAGGCGTTCTGAGATATCTCCGCCAGTTTTTCTACCCCCCCCCCCCCAGCTGCTTAACTATGTACAAGGGCCGTCTCCTCTCCTCTAACTGACTGTCTTCAGCCTCTCTCTCTCCGCCGCGATGTTGCATCTCTAGCTGTCTTCTACCGCTATTTTCATGCTAACTGCTCTTTTGATCTTGCTAACTGCATGTCTCCACAAGACTTTCTTCTGCACAAGACTTTCTTCTTTCTCTCACTCCTATTCTGTCCACCTCTCTAACACAAGAGTTAACCAGTATTCTCAATCATTCGTCCCTTTCTCTGGTAAACTCCGGAACTCCCTGCCTGCTTCTGTATTTCCTCTTTCCTATGACTTGAATTCTTTCAAGAGGGAGGTTTCAAGACACTTATCCATCAAATTTTGACTACTGCTTTGACCCTTTTATGGGACTGGCATTTCAGTAGGCATATTTTTTTTATTGGATTTTTGTTGCCCTTAGCCAGTGTCCTTCCTACATAAAAAAAAAAAAAAATCTTCACTTATAAATACTACTGTAGTAACAAGCAGTTTAAAATATATCAAGATTAGAGTTAGGATGGGGAAAATTGAAACTGCATTCTTATGATATTCCAACTGTTAAGTTGTAGTTCTAACTTTTCTGCTCTAATTCTAACTTCCTCAGTCTTAACTCTACCCTGATACATCCTGATTCCAGCATATTATATCTTAGCTTTAACTTGATCACTCTTAAACTCTTTCTTCACCTTAGCTTTAACCTGTTCTAACCTCCCAGAAAATAAATAGATATTATAAAAAATAAAAAAAAAATACAAGACATCTCGTCTAAGTATCTTCAGACTTTCCACTTCAATTACTGTTATTAACAAATATGTATGCTATACTTCATAGTTTTTATTGTTCATGAGATAGGCGACGTGTGATGTAAAATTATATAAATAAATAAATAAAATAAATGGACAAAGACAGATTACAAAAATTACAGTAATTATTAATCTTAGGATAATTATGCACTTTAAATTAGCTAAATGTACATACAAACTAGCATTACAATATGCTAAAATATGCACCTAAATATGAAATTATTTCCTATTATATATATATATATATATATATATATATATATATATATATATATATATATATATATATATATATATATATATATATATATATATATATATATATATATATTCTGGGCTTGTTCCTCCCTCTCCTCCACCCTCTGACTACTTCATGCCACGTATTAAAATTCTTCGCAATGATGTTTTCCATGCCCTCGCTGGCCTAAACCCTCGGAAGGCTTATGGACCTGATGGGGTCCCTCCTATTGTTCTCCGAAACTGTGCCTTCGTGCTTGCACCTTGCCTAGTCAAACTCTTTCAGCTCTGTCTGTCAACATCTACCTTTCCTTCTTGTTGGAAGTTTGCCTACATTCAACCAGTTCCTAAAAAGGGTGACTGTTCTAATCCCTCAAACTACTGTCCTATTGCTTTAATTTCCTGCCTATCTAAAGTTTTTGAATCTATCCTCAACAAGAAGATTCTTAAACATCTATCACTTCACAACCTTCTATCCGATCGCCAGTATGGGTTCCGTCAAGGCCGCTCTACTGGTGATCTTCTGGCTTTCCTTACTGAGTCTTGGTCATCCTCTTTTAGAGATTTTGGCGAAAGTTTTGCTGTTGCCTTGGACATATCAAAAGCCTTTGATAGAGTCTGGCACAAAGCTTTGATTTCCAAACTACCCTTCTACGGCCTCTATCATTCTCTCTGTAACTTCATCTCAAGTTTTCTTTCTGACCGTTCCATTGCTGCTGTGGTAGACGGTCACTGTTCTTCTCCTAAATCTATTAACAGTGGTGTTCCTCAGGGTTCTCTTCTGTCACCCACTCTCTTCTTATTATTCATTAATGATCTTCTAAACCAAACTTCTTGTCCTATCCACTCCTATGCTGATGATACCACCCTGCACTTTTCCACGTCTTTTCATAGACGTCCAACCCTTTAGGAGGTAAACATATCACGCAGGGAAGCCACAGAACGCCTGACTTCTGATCTTTCTAAAATTTCTGATTGGGGCAGAGCAAACTTGGTATTGTTCAATGCCTCAAACACTCAATTCCTCCATCTATCAACTCGACACAACCTTCCAGACAACTATCCCCTCTTCTTCAATGACACTCAACTGTCCCCCTCTTCTACACTGAACATCCTCGGTCTGTCCTTTACTTATAATCTGAACTGGAAACTTCACATCTCATCTATAGCTAAAACAGCTTCTATGAAGTTAGGTGTTCTGAGACGTCTCAGCCAGTTTTTCTCACCCCCCCCCCCAAGCTGCTAACTCTGTACAAGGGCCTTATCCGTCCATGTATGGAGTATGCTTCACATGTCTGGGGGGGGGGGTTCCACTCATACTGCTCTTCTAGACAGGGTGGAATCAAAAGCTGTTCGTCTCATCAACTCCTCTCCTCTAACTGACTGTCTTCAGCCTCTCTCTCACCGCCGCAGTGTTCCATATCTAGCTGTCTTCTACCGCTATTTTCATGCTAACTGCTCTTCTGATCTTGCTAACTGCATGCCTCACCTCCTTCCGCGGCCTCGCTGCACAAGACTTTCTTCTTTTTCTCACCCCTTTTCTGTCCACCTCTCTAACGCAAGAGTTAACCAGTATTCTCAATCATCCATCCCTTTCTCTGGTAAACTCTGGAACTCCCTGCCTGCTTCTGTATTTACACCTTCCTATGACTTGAATTCCTTCAAGAGGGAGGTTTCAAGACACTTATCCATCAATTTTTGACCACTGTTTTGACCCTTTTATGGGACTGGCATTTCAGTGGACATTTTTTTTTATTAGATTTTTGTTGCCCTTGGTCAATGCCCTTCCTACCTAAAAAAAAAAATATGTATGTATGTATATATCTATCTATCTATCTATCTATCTATCTATATATATATATATATATATATATATATATATATATATATATATATATATATATATATATATATATATATATATATATATATATATATATATATATATATATATATATATATATATATATATATATATATATATATATATATATATATATATATATATATATATATATATATGCTGTAATTTACAACAAAAAATATTATTTTTAAGTGGTAAAGAAGAAAAGACTATGTACTAACAAAATTCTGTATTTAATAGGATATAAAAACACCGTAACATTCCTTACATTAACTGGAAGTGGTAATTGCTACTTCCAGGATTTGGAAAGAAAATAGGGAAATATTATTATATATATATATATATATATATATATATATATATATATATATATATATATATATATATATATATATATATATATATATATATATATATATATATATATGTATACATTTTTTTTTTAATGTCGTGTCACGCACACTGACAAGCGCATTACGACCCAGTCATTCAAATACCATGTAGCCTGACACACTATATATTTAGCCCTTGTAACTTTTATGAGACTTACAAGAAATTATAACTAAAACTATTATTGCATATAGAATACTCATCATAAACACGTAAAAACTTCTCAAAAACATGCCATATTAAGGAAAACCGTTACAAATGTGCACTTAACATATGCTTAAATCTTGAAAAAGCATGCATTTGCATATTTACATATGCAAATCCTTATGCCTTTGGACTGCAACTCACTTTTGTTACATAATTTCTAAGGGTATATCTATCATCTAGGTTGGTCTAGGTTGTCACCTAGACAAAATCATTTCCAATAACATTGTTTCTTCATCTTTTCGTCCTTTATTTAAACTTGATGGCATCAGTGCCACCTCACCAATTTCCAAAGCTTAATTCTTTGGTAAAAAAAAATACTTTGCTTGTTTCAGGGCTTGTTCCTCCCTCTCCTCCATCCTCCAACTACTTTATGACACCCATTAAGATCTTTCGCAGCTATGTTTTCAATACACTCGCTGCCCCTTTACGTCCGAAACATGTTTCTAATCTTTTCATTGTTGATTACAACCACACATTCAAACAACCAGATGGAGTCCCTCCTATTCTTCACCGAAACTGTGCTATAATTGTATGAGTGAACAACATTTAGCATGATAGTGTACTCAAAGAGGTGGTTATAGTGTGATGACTAAAAACAAGGTGTGTGGCATGTGGCACATCTATTGTTACACAGTACACAGGCAGATGACATTATGTATCATTATACCAACACAGCTGGCAGGGTACTTAATGATAAGTCTAAAGCAATATTAATGGTTAGCACATTGTATCTTAATGGCATCCCTGTCTCTGTTGGATAATGGTTCTGATATCACAGTGATAACACATGCAATGGCAAGGAAATTGTGAATTCCTGGGATAAATGTTGCCATAAACATCACTAAAATCGGTAATGTTACTTATATTAGAAAGGAAGATATCATACCATTAGTGGACCAAGAGAGGAAAGTTTAGCAGATCAATGCATATGGGATAGATGAAATTACTCGCAATGTTTGGGATGTTCAAACCTTGGAGCCTAGTAGGATATTGATAGCAGTTACACTTACCGATTAGATCTATGGAAAATATTGGCATGCTGATTGGCACAGCCTGTTGTGAGCTGCTTTCTAAAGTGGTTAAAACTGTGAGCAGCCTTTAATTATTTGAGAATCCGTTTGGATATTGTTTAAGGGGTAGACTAACATCTGATGCTGACTGTCAAGAACTCTCAAATTCATGCTTTACGGTGAATCACATGTCAGTTGATCCTACTACTGCTTAAATGTCTGTGATCTGCCTGATTTGAAAATGTTCTTAGACAAGGTGTTTGGTAGTGAACCAGACTTGAATAATGAAACTTGCATCTGTAAGCTGTTACGGATCGCTTACTTACGATCATACGATCCCGGTTATCTTTCCAAGAAAGTGGACGTTACACTGATCCCGGAAAGTTTTAAAGGTCTGGATTTTTAAAGGCTTCGAGTGCCTACCCGACCTATCCGAAATCGCCAGAATTACACCCTCTCACTGTACCCTCACAGCACACCTGGAGTCATCTCTAATACCAGATAAATGTTGGGGGGAGTAGAAAATACGATTATTCTACGTTACAACCATATATATTAATACTAATGATAATTCACAAACAACATGAAGTAGTACACGTTAATACATGACGTTCTTGTCACTTTACACAACACCAGAACCCGTTTACACCTCCACCGGCCACTGAAATATTTCCTTCAGCCGCAGAAATTTACTCAGACGCCATCATCGCGTCCCCAAACAATATTTTCCATGTTTCCTCTCCTCACACCTCACAAGACGTCATCATAATCACCAAAGATCACCTACAACACCATAACACCATCCCCAAAATCACCAATACACCACAACACCAGCTTCCAAGGTCAACACCACAGCCTCCACTCACAAAATGGCTGCTGGTTTAATCTATGACTCCCTCAAAACAGCGTTGGCGGCACAATTCACCAACCGAATTTCAGGCGACAAGAGCTCTTGTTACCAAAAAAAAAGACTCACTAATCTGATCCTGGATATCAAGATTATACCGCCACATCACTAGTACCTCCACACACTCACTCCATCACCATTCCACACAAAAATTCTTCCCAGAGAGATGCCTCCCCTCCGTTCTACCTTATGACCTAAGGCGCTCTGCCTTCTCTTTGGAATGTGTTGTTGCCCACTCAAGCTCCCCTCGTTTCAACATATTTCCACCTCAATTATACTTCCTCTCTTATACATAAAAAGATATAGAGAACTTAAATTATGAAGAGAATAATACTACTTGATATAAAATGAGTAAATAAGCCTTATACTAACTTATAACCAATAATAAGGATAATGTCTGAAAGGCAGTTAAATGGAGCACGGGGGACACTAAGAAAACGTGTTCCCTTTCAAGGTAAACTCGGCCAACAACATGACATCCCTTTCCCAAAAGATGCGTGAGGCACCTGGTTAGGATGCCTCACGACTAGACGGGGCACGAGACAAGGTATTGACAATTACATTCTCACTGCCTTAAACATGGTGAATCTCTAGGTCATAATCCTTTAAGACCAGACATCACTTCATCAACCTCTGATTGGTGTTTTTCATTTTATGCAAGAAAATGAGCGAATTGTGGTCGGTGAAGACCTGCACAGGATGTCCCATCCCTTTGATGTAAACTTCAAAATGACTCAAACTCAGCACTAGGCCCAAAGCCTCTTTCTCAATAGTGCTGTAAACTCTCTGATATGGTACCAACCATTTGGAGTAATAGCCTATGGGGTGCTCAACTCCCTCATGTTGGCATTATCACACCACCCACACCATTCTGACTGGCATACACATACAATACAAATGTTTTCTTATAATCAAGCATGCGCAGCACTGGGGCACTGATTAACATTTTCTCAATCTCCACAAAAGCTTCCTCACAATGCTTACCCCAACAAAATTTTGACGTCTTACTGAGCAACTTAGTCAGGGGCATTGCAACATCAGAGAAATTTTTACAAAATCGCCTGTAACATCCACTGGCCGCTAAGAATCTCCTTCCTATTAGATTTACATTATCTTTCACCTTGGCTTCCTCAGTTCTCACTTTATTTTTCCCTACCTTAAAGCCTATGTACTCCACGTCAGCTTGCATGAAATTACTTTTTGCTAAGTTGACGGTAAGGTTGGCATCATCCAGCCTCCTCAATACTTCCTCCAGTAACTTGCACGTGTTCTTCCAAATTCTCAGTATACAACAAAATGTCATCTATGTACACAGAACATCCCTTCAAGCCCTTCAGTAATCTGTTCATTAATATCTGAAAAGAACTGCTACTGTTCTTCATCCCAAATGGAAGAAGTTTGTACTGATACAATCCATCCATGGTGACAAAAGCTGATATGGCTTTTGCCCTCTCAGTGAGTCCTACTTGTCAGTACCCTTTCAACAAGTCAATTTTTGTTATGAAGTTGGCACTTCCCACATGATATATACAATCATCAACTCTAGGGATAGGGTAAGCATCAGGTTTTGTCACTATGTTAACCTTCCTATAATTCATACAAAAACGGAAACTCTCTTGACCAAGTTTGGGCACCAGTACATACGACGAGCTGCATGGGCTCTCACTAGGCTCAATCAAGTCATGCTCCAGCATGACTTGATTGAGTGTACTTCCTTTCTCATGATCTTCCTTTTCTGTGGGTTAACTCTGTAGGGATGTTGTTTGATGGGTTCAGCCTCCCCAACATCCACATCGTGCACCACCATATTTGTTTTCCTAGGCGCATCAGGGAACAAAGAACTGAATCTTCCCATAATTTCCCTAATCCTTTTCTTCTTTTCTAGCTCCATGTGTCCTAGTTTATCATTCAAATTCGCCAACACGGCTGAATTCTCTAGCACCATTCCCTCACACCTGCTCAGTTTCACTTCAGATCACACCTCTTTCACCTCAGTGGTTACATTTACAACACTCACGGTTCTTACTCCTTCTACTTCGCCTTCCTTTTCTTCTTCCCTTTCATGAAAAGGCTTCAACATGTTTACATGAAACAACTAGTTTTTTTTTCTTCCTCCCTGGAGTTTTTACAATGTAATTCACATCACTTACTTTCCTCTCAATCTCCCAAGGCCCGCTGAACCTGGCTTTGAAAGGATCACCCTGCAATGGGAACAGGACCAAGACCTTGTCCCCAAGCTGGAAGGATCTGGCCCTCGCCTTCCTGTCATACCAGCCTTTCATCTCACTCTGACTACCTTTCAAAGTTTCCCGAGCAATTTCCCTAGCTCTCATCAATCTGTCCTTGAAATCAGACACATACTTCACTACAGTAGAAAGCTCCTCTGCCCCTAACCACTTTTCTTTCACCATCCTCAAAGGACCGTTCACCTCGTGCCCATACACTAGCTCAAATGGGCTGAAACCTGTTGACTCTTGCACACTTAACTCTTAACGCGAACAAGGCTAGTGGCAACGCCTCATCCCACTCAACACTCATCTCCTCACAATACATCCTGAGTGTTTTTTTTTTTTTAGAGTCTGGTGAAATCTTTCTACACTACCTTGAGACTGAGGATGATAAACACTCGACAGTCTCTGTTCAATCTTCAGACCCCTTAGAATTTCCGTGAACGTGCGAGAAGTGAAATTACTTCCCTGGTCTGACTGCAACACCTTAGGAATTCCCACCCAGGAGAAATATTTCACCAACTCCCTGACAATGTTCTTAGAATTTATACTCCGGAGGGGAATGGCCTCAGGGAACCTGGATGACATACACATAATAGTCAGCAAATACTGGTTTCCCCTCTGGGTCCTTGGTAAAGGACCTACACAGTCCATCACCCATCCATCATCCATTGCCAAATGTCTGTTGTTTTCTTTAAATGACAGACAAGAGGTAACTACCTAAAATAGCTTGTAGTATATCTGCAAGCTATTTTCACGCCGGGTAGGGGACAGTTCTATCTGGATGAGGAATGCAGCAACCTCACTCTCCCCTAGCTGCTTCTTGCTTTTCCTCCTGCTTATTACCTTCCATCTTTGAGGGTGGATTCAGACTCCCAGCCATAGCTGTGCACCCGGTCTTCCAGGGAGTTCCCACCCTCCCTACCCGGATGGGTGACACATCAGGTCTTTCTCTTTCTCTTGCTTGTGACCTTTTGATCTTCTGTTTTACTCCTATCCTCTTTCTCTGTTTTCCCCTCTCTGCAATCTCAAGTCGTGCAGGCAGGATGAGGGGATGTATGGTGTCAGCAGTTTTATTTGCCATCCCTACTGTCGGGGTCCGCTTGAATATGGCGAACTTGCGGTTCCAGAACATAATTGCCTTACCTGGTGTGGCGGCACCTCCAGGCTCGACCTCGTAGTTCCGCTATTTTAACTTTCAATTTTATGGGTTTTTACTTTATTCATCCTCTGACTGCCTTACTGATTTTATTGACCCTGGCGTTCTCATTGACCATGTTAGTTTTCTTATCTCTTGACCCCTATTCACATCTTTTGCTGCTCCGCTGTGGAGATGTTGAATTAAATCCTGGCCCTGTTAGATCACGTCGTCATACATGTAGGGTCTTGTACTCCAACATCAGAGGTCTCTTTGCCAACCTTAAGGACGTTTCTGTTGTCAGCCAATGTCATGACGTGATCATCTGCGCAGAGACTCTCGTTTCTGACTACCGACATGACTCCGAACTCATGATTCCCGGGTTCAGCAAGCCGCTTTTCATTCGTCGCAGTTTAGCTAAAAGGAGACGTGGCATGTCGGTTCACATTCGCGAAGGCTTCTCAGCTCATCGGAAAACGAAATACGAGTGTACCTGTCATGAAACTGTCGTCATTCGTGTATGTGCGCAGCTCCAGAATTTTTACATCCTTGGCTCTTACCGAAACCCTGACAGTGACGATACTATCTTTGACTGCTTGTTAATGGCAATGGCAATGATTCAAGATGAGGACCGAAAGGCGGCCTTTGTTTTTTGCTGGTGATTATAATGCCCATCACCGTGAATGGCTTGAATCAGTTTCTCCAACTGACTCCCATGGTCGTGCTGCTCTTGATTTTGCGAATGTCTCTGGATGTTCTCAGTTAGTTGTGGGTCCAACACATCTGGCTGGCAATCGGCTTGATCTTGTCTTTACCAACGTACCAGAGACAGTCAAGGTAACCACTATGGCACCTCTTGGCACATCAGATCACTCTGCGATTAGTATTCAACTTAACTTGAGACAAAATATTCCTGCATACACAGTCATCAAAGAGGTCTTCTTGAAGGGGCGCGTTAATTGGAGCTCTGTCAGAGAAGACGCTTCTCGTATTCGTCTAGGACCGGTCTTGAGCAACCCTGATCCTGTCTCAGCATTGAATGAGGAACTGAAGCGTATCATCTCTCGGAGGGTTCCTGTAAAGAAAGTTTGTTTGCGCTCCAACGACAAGGCCTGGTTCAACATTGATTGTCGTACTGCTAGAGACACTAAGCAAGCGGCTTATCGCAGGTGGTCACACTTAAGGACACGTGAAACTTGGGATGCGTACACTGTTGCCAGAGCTTCCTGTGCGGCAGTCTACAGGACTGCTGAGAGCGAATATTTTACCTCTGCGAAAGAAAAACTATCCACTGCATCTGACCCGCACAAGTGGTGGTCCACGCTGAAGTCAGTTGTCTTTGGTTTGCGACCATCTCTCCCTGCTCTGCTTTCTGATACTGGACAGCTGATCACAAGTCCAAAAGGCAAAGCTGATCTGCTGATGAAACACTTTGACTCCAAGCTCTGTCGAGCTCTAGCCCCCACCAGCGAGTTGCCTCCCGCCATGCCAGTCTTGACAAAACTGGTTTTTAGGTCTAAGGAAGTCATGAGACTACTTTTAGCACTCGACTCCCATGGCGGCACGGATCCGCTTGGGATGTTTCCTATGTTTCTGAAGGAAACAGCTGCAGTTCTTGCTCCCAAACTGAGTGCAGTCTTCAGACGCCTAATCCTGACCGGTAGTTTCCCCATGTGCTGGAGAAATGCGAACATCACAGCGATCCCTAAAGGCTCTCCATCATCTGATGCCGGCAACTATAGACCAATCTCTATCACGCCGTTACTTTCTAAGATCTTTGAACATGTTATTTCTGGTCGTCTCTCTCGTTACCTTGAACACTCTAATTTGATACCAGCTAATCAGTTTGCTTATCGGAAGAACCTAGGGACTACGGATGCGCTACTCACTATCTCTCATAAGATTCAGCAAGCTCTTGACTGTGGGCATGAAGCCAGGGTAGTCCAACTTGATTTCTCTGCAGCTTTTGACCGAGTCAACCATGCCGGTCTTCTCAGGAAGCTGCAATCTCTTGGTGTCGGTGGCCCGGTACTGTCCATCTTGACTCAATTTTTGACCCACCGCACCCACCATGTGTGCGTTGATAGTTGCTACAGTGACTGGTACAGCGTCCACTCAGGTGTTCCCCAGGGTAGCGTACTGGGACCTCTGCTGTTCAATGTCTACACTTCCGATCTACTACAAATCACTAGCAATCCTATTTACGGATATGCAGATGATGTGACACTTGTTGCTACTGTTGAGTCACCAAATTCACGTCTTGATGTTAGTACATCCCTGAATGAGGATCTCAGACGTATTTCTGACTGGTGTCGCACCTGGAACATGAAACTGAATGCATCAAAATCAAAATGCTTGTGTATTTCACGCTCTCGCACGCTAAATCCCCTTCACGGCCCTCTGCTTGTTGATGGCGCGCCTCTGACAGTATGTGATGAGCTTGATATTTTGGGTGTCAGATTCGACTCAAAACTGTCTTTTGAACGGCACATCAGGCGTCTTGTCAGTTCTGCCTCGCAAAAGCTTGGCGTTGTGAGGAAGGCTTACCGGATTTTTGGTGACCAGTCTATCTCTGCCAGCTGCTTCCGGTGTTTTATTCTTCCACTGCTGGAGTATTGTGCTCCTGTGTGGTCTTCCGCAGCTGTGTCCCACCTCCGTCTCATTGACAGAGTTGTCTCCTCCGCTAGGTTCCTCTGTGGTGGCGAAGCAGCTTGGGATCTTGGTCACCGACGCAATGTCAGCAGTGTCTGCATGCTATATAAGATCCATGCCAACCAGCTTCACCCGCTGAATGCCTCCATCCCAAATGCATTTGTGCCCACCAGAAACACTCGACTTGCGTCAAATTCACATGCGCGCTGCTTACAGCAGGTTAGGTGTCACACCAGTCAGTTTCAGCGAAGCTTTGTTCCTTGTGCTGTAAGACTTTGGAACATGCTTGATGAGGGCACATGCACTGCGAGTGATGTGCAAAAATTCAAGTCTGCTTCGAACAAAATCTTGAAGAGTCTAGTCAATTAAACTCTGGTTGCTTTTGCAGCTATACCGGTGATAAATTATGTAACTATACCTGTGATTTTATACCATCAAGTTTTAAGTAGTTATACTACATTTACTCGTGTTGTCTGACATATATTAAATAAGTCAGAATTGTTGATTTTTTTTGTTGAATTTTTTTGTGAGTTTTAATAATTCTCAGTTCGTTGAGGCGTTCTTTATAATTGTTTAACCTATTTTCTCCTCCTGCTCTGATTTCATCCTACTATTGTGCTAATTGCTTTTCCTTTCTTCTTTCTACGGTCAAGGTGGGTGGGGGTTGTCATCTGGCAACTTATAGCGCTTGCGCTCGTCCCACTCTGCCTTCTCCGTTATGTTTAATAATAATAATAATAATAATTACTGAAAACCTCCTCAACCTAAGGTATAGGGTGAAAGGGAGCAGGGCGAATCACCTGGTTCGGCTTGCCCACCTTCTGACATAGACAAGTAGTCTTCTTGGGAGATCTGGTCTTTCATGCTACTACTACTACTACTACTACTGACGTGCCATATCCCGTAGGACGTCGGCAACCATGGTTTGCCACTGCTCCCTTTCATGCATTGCATTATAATCATTCTCCAATCCTTTGGCAGCTTGCAATGTATTACTAGTTAAACACTGCTTCAAAAATATTAATCTTTTCCAAATTAAAGTATAACCATCCTTTCATAATCCTCTTTAATGTTAGGAAATTTCCATGTCACAAAGAAAAGTGGATCTTTTTTTTTTTTTTAACAGAAATATTACTGGGAGTAGCAACTGACAATTCACTTGGTTGAAAATTTTGACGGTGATCTTGCCTGGCCATTCCTCGATCGATTTTGGCTTTTAAATTTGCTGTTTCTAAATGTGAAATGTATTTTTCTGCCTCCTTCGTTATTTTTCTTCCCCCCCTATAGCTCTATAGAGGAGTTCAATGTATCCATCATTAATTTCCTCTATATTTTCAAATACAACAGCAGTTTCATCATAAATACCGTTCAATACAGTAATAGGAGCAGTACCATTGTGTGCTCTCAGGAAGGTGTTGAGTTTCCTGCCCTTGGCCACTGCCCGCTTCCTCTTCAAATCATTATTGTCCTCGTCTAGCCCTTTCTTGGAGTAATATTGCAATGTTTCACACTAAACTCTTGGGATGTTGCAATAATTTATTCCAACCTGTAAGGGTACATTATTAAGGCCATGTTTCCAGAAAATATACAATATAGCCACTGCTACATCCAAAGCCAAAGTTCCTATACTAACACACACACACACACACACACACACAATATATATATATATATATATATATATATATATATATATATATATATATATATATATATATATATATATATATATATATATATATATATATATATACATTTTTTTTTTTTACCATGTGTGCAACACTCATTCACTTAACCAGAAAATTGTTTTAACAACATTTATCACCGAATACATGAATAAGTCCCTCAAGCACTGAAATAACAATAGCCTCACCATATGGAATTCTACAAAGATCACTTAATTATACCCCATTATCAAATGTAATCCTCATATAAATAACATTACATAACATTGCATTATACACTGCACTCATGATACATCATGCACTGCACTCTTTAAGTCTCTTTGGGACCGAATCAGCTGTTTTTTTTTTTTTTTTCGATAGATTGGGGAACATCTGGAAATACCTACACTCCTACACCAGCCTCGGAGTCCCCATCTGGGGAGGGAACCATAAATGTCCTCAGGTCCGACTGCCTTTCTGTCGACGACCCTAAGTGTCTTGACACCCTCCCTCAGCTTTTTCTTCATTAACTTCTGCAACATTCCCGGTCTAAGATCTAATTTTCAATCTGTAGAACACCACCTCTCCTCTTCTAAACCTCATCTTCTTTTCCTCACTGAAACTCAGGTATCTGAGGCAAATGACAGTAGCCCCTTTTCTGTTCCCTCCTTCTTTCTCTACCCTCATTTTCGATCCAAAGCTGGATGATGCGTTTATGTGCGCAATGACTTAACTTGCTCTCGTGCCCATGCTCTTGAATCTTTCGAGTTATGTACAGATGACATGTTTCTTGATCAAGAGAGGAGCGAGGTTACCACGTTGGCAGTCACTCATATTGCCTTTCACTCCTGACACTTGGCTGGCTATACTCGTTATGGCTCTATTCGCCGGGCCACTCCTTTACATTTTGTCACAGCCTCTTGTCACTAGGTGAGTCGCTAAGTTTAAATGCATAATTTCCAACTGGGGTTCGCAATTTTCTTGAGGTGCTGGTGGTAGCCAGCTGGTTTAATCTAGGACTCGGTATGCGTTCTCTCAGTTCTCTGAAGATGCAAATTATAAAACAGTCTCTAGTCATCCACCTTCATGTACTGTACCGTTACGCTATAAAACATTAACATTATTCAGCTATTTTAATCTAGGTCTCTGTATATGAGTAGGAGGAGGCAGTAGACACCTGCCGAAACGATAATTACTCCCAGTGAGGTCTAAAGCACTGTTCAGGGGGTGCTGTGAACTTTTCATTAAAACCAGCTGTGACCTCACTGAACGTTTCCCTTTGTGTCTCACAACACAAGGGGGCAGTCACAGCCTGCCCTCTAAAGACAACTCTCTTCCTCCACACAAAACTACAAGCACCTAATAACACACACACCCTTCACTCAAAAATTTTAAAATCATCATGGCGACTCCTACACCCGGCTCGGAGTCCCCATCTGGGGAGAAGACCATAAATGTCCCCAGGTCGGACTGCATTTCTGTCGACAGCCCTAAGTGTCTTGACACCCCCCTCAACTTTTTCTTCATTAACTTCTGCAACATTTTCGGTCTAAGATCTAATTTTCAATCTGTAGAACACCACCTCTCTTCTTCAAAACCTCATCTTCTTTTCCTCACTGGAACTCAGGTGTCTGAGGCAACTGACAATAGCCCCTTCTCTGTTCCCTCCTACTTTCTCTATCCTCATTTTCGATCCAAAGCTGGATGCTGCGTTTATGTGCGCAAGGACTTAACATGCTCTCTCGCCCACGGTCTTAAATCTTCCGAGTTTTCCACCATCTGGCTACGACTACGGAGTCACTCTCATACTAAATTTATCTGTGCTGTATACCTCTCACCTAACTCCTCTGACTATAAGAAATTCTTTGACTACTTAACTTCCAAAGTGGAGCACATTCTGACCCTCTTCCCTTTTGCAGAGATCTCCATTCTTGGAGACTTCAATGTTCACCACCAGCTTTGGCTCTCCCTTCACTGACCATCCTGGTGAACTAGCCTACAACTTTGTTATCCTCCATGACCTAGAGCAATTGGTGCAACACCCTACTCGTATTCCTGACCGTCTTGGAGATACGCCCAACATTCTTGACCTTTTCCTGACCTCTAATCCTTCTGCTTATGTTGTCACCCTTTCTTCTCCGTTGGGCTCCTCCGATCACAATCTCATATCTTTATTTTGTCCTATCACTCCAATCCCTCCTCAGGATCCCCCTAAGCGAAGGTGCCTCTGGCATTTTGCCTCTGCTAGTTGGGAGGACCTGAGGAGGTATTTTGCTGATTTTCCTTGGAATGACTACTGCTTCCGTGTCAGAGACCCGTCTTTGTGTGCTGAGCGCATAACAGAGGTGATAGTTTCTGGCATGGAGGCGTACATTCCTCACTCTTTTTCTCGCCCTAAACCTTCTAAACCTTGGTTTAACACAGCTTGTTCTCGTGCTATACATGATAGAGAGGTTGCCCACAAAAGGTACTTAAGCCTTCCATCCCCAGAATCTCATGCACTTTATATTTCTGCCCGGAACCATGCCAAGTCTGTTTTCCGACTAGCCAAAAACTCCTTCATTAAAAGAAAATGTCAAAACCTTTCAAGATCTAACTCACCTCGTGACTTCTGGCATCTCGCCAAAAATGTCTCCAATAACTTTGCTTCTTCTTTCCCTCCTCTATTTCAACCAGATGGCACCACTGCTATCACATCTATTTCTAAAGCTGAACTCTTTGCTCAAACCTTTGCTAAAAACTCTACCTTGGACGATTCTGGGCTTGTTCCTTCCTCTCCTCCATCCTCTGACTACTTCATACCACCTATTAAAATTCTTCGCAATAATGTTTTCCATGCCCTCGCTGGCCTAAACCCTCGGACGGCTTATGGACCTGATGGGGTCCCTCCTATTGTTCTCCGAAACTGTGCCTTCGTGCTTGCACCTTGCCTAGTCAAACTTTTTCAGCTCTGTCTGTCAACATCTACCTTTCCTTCTTGCTGGAAGTTTGCCTACATTAAACCTGTTCCTAAAAAGGGTGACCGTTCTAATCCCTCAAACTACCGTCCTATTGCTTTAATTTCCTGCCTATCTAAAGTTTTTGAATCTATCCTCAACAGGAAGATTCTTAAACATCTATCACTTCACAACCTTCTGTCTGATCGCCAGTATGGGTTCCGTCATCCTCTTTTAGATATTTTGGTGAAACTTTTGCTGTTGCCTTGGACATATCAAAAGCTTTTGATAGAGTCTGGCACAAAGCTTTGATTTCCAAACTACCCTCCTATGGTTTCTGTCCTTCTCTCTGTAACTTCATCTCAAGTTTCCTTTCTGACCGTTCTATTGCTGCTGTGGTAGACGGTCACTGTTCTTCTCCTAAATCTATTAACAGTGGTGTTCCTCAGGGTTCTGTCCTGTCACCCACTCTCTTCTTATTATTCATTAATGATCTTCTAAACCAAACTTCTTGTCCTATCCACTCCTACGCTGATGATACCACCCTGCACTTTTCCACGTCTTTTCATAGACGTCCAACCCTTCAGGAGATAAACATATCACGCAGGGAAGCCACATAACGCTTGACTTCTGATCTTTCTGAAATTTCTGATTGGGGCAGAGCAAACTTGGTATTGTTCAGTGCCTCAAAAACTCAATTCCTCCATCTATCAACTCGACACAACCTTCCAGACAACTATCCCCTCTTCTTCAGTGACACTCAACTGTTCCCCTCTTATACACTGAATATCCTCGGTCTGCCCTTTACTTATAATCTGAACTGGAAACTTCACATCTCATCTCTAGCTAAAACAGCTTTTATGAGGTTAGGTGTTCTGAGACGTCTCTGCCAGTTTTTCTCACCCCCCCAAGCTGCTAACTCTGTACAAGGGCCTTATCCGTCCATGTATGGAATATGCTTCACATGTCTGGGGGGGGGGGGTTCCACGCATGCTGCTCTTCTAGACAGGGTGGAATCAAAAGCTTTTCGTCTCATCAACTCTTCTCCTCTAACTGACTGTCTTCAGCCTCTCTCTCACCGCCACAATGTTGCATATCTAGCTGTCTTCTACCGCTATTTTCATGCTAACTGCTCTTCTGATCTTGCTAACTGCATGCCTCCCCTCCTTCCGCGGCCTCGCTGCACAAGACTTTCTTCTTTCTCTCACCCCTATTCTGTCCACCTCTCTAACGCAAGAGTTAACCAGTATTCTCAATCATTCATCCCTTTCTCTGGTAAATTCTGGAACTCCCTGCCTGCTTCTCTATTTCCACCTTCCTATGACTTGAATTCCTACAAGAGGGAGGTTTCAAGACACTTATTCATCAATTTCTGACCACTGCTTTGACCCTTTTATGGGACTGGCATTTCAGTGGGCATTTTTTTTTATTTTATTTTTGTTGACCTTGGCCAGTGTCTTTCCTACATAAAAAAAAAAAAAATACCTTTCGAAAAGCCGCCTCAAGTTTTGGAAAGGCGGATGTATTTTCATCTCGAAGCCTTGTTTTTACTATTGCCCACAAATTTTCAGTTGGTGATGTATCTGGAATCTGTGCTGGCCAGCCTTCAATAAAGTCCACTTCATTCGAATGGAGCGATCCTCTGACGATTTTTTGCGGTGTTACCGAGATCTTGAAAGATGTCGGTGCCAGTAACTGCAAAAGTCTGCTAGATGATTCTTGAGGATGTTAAGATAGACATCACTATTCGCAGTCCCACTTTTAGGAAGACTGACAAGGTCAGCCAAGCCTCCTTAAGCTAAATGCACCCTAAGGTACGAAGAGTGCTTTACGCGTGTAGTGCGGGTTACATGCCAACGTCTGAGGGGGACGCCACACCTTCATCCCTCTGATGTCACTGATACAAAAGGTGGCTTTGTCATTCCAAAGAACTTTCTTCTATTGCACTAAGCTCAGTCTTCATGATACTTGGCAATTAAATGAGGCTTAATGCGCGGTTTCACTTTACGGAAGTTCAACGTTTTCCATATCACTCTCTGATATGTGCTTTTAGTTGTTTCACTGCCATCTAAGGTTTTGCATGTAATTGTCTTTTGATGATATGCACAGTGATGCAAACAACATTTTTAGCTCGTTTATCAGTATGATTGTTATGAGGGATCTTTTCGCTTCCCTGAGCACATCATTATTTCAGAAGCACACTCCCTGTCTTTTCATTAACACTAGTCAGACTACTTATTTCCCGATTTGATTCACCATTTTTATGCATCTCTATTACTCGAATAATGTCATAATGACTTGTATGTTTCCCAGGCATGATGATGAAGCACAATAAAACACTGAGTACAAACCAAGCGTAAAAGTTTTATCACCCGAAGCAATAAACATTCAGTAAAACATTGCCTCCTTCCTTTGAAAATCTTTCAAATACTGAAGCCTTTAATATCTACCCGAGCGTGTCATAGGGAACCCTAAGTTGCCATATAGTCATTTTCTTCTGGTGCATTTTGCAGGTTGAACAAAACGGAAGCTATCATTGTCTGCACTATGGTTCTGATGGTTATTGTCGCTGACTGTGTATATATATATATATATATATATATATATATATATATATATATATATATATATATATATATATATATATATATATATATATATATATATATATATATATATATATATATATATATATATATATATATATATATATATATATATATATATATATACATCTAACCTGCCATTATCTTTTTTGCAGTGCTGCGAATGTGAATCCTCTCATAAAATAAATAAATAAATAAGTAAATCAAATAAAAGTGGTTGGATGCTATGTTGAATGTAGTAACGATATAGGAGTAAAGAAAAAAATAATAATTTAAATTAATTAAGCGTGATTATATTCTACGTAATGAAAAAAAAAAAAAGTGTAATTATAGATTTACTCACTGTCGGCTAACCGTATAAAGTGATTTCCGTTTGCTCTCGAAGCCCGTCCTCAATGGTTGTCTTCGATGATTGTCCTTGATATCAAAAAATGTTCTCTACCTCACTAGAAGTCAAAGGTTGTTCTCGACCTCGTCCGCGAAGTCAAAGATTTTTCTCCTCGAAAAAACTCGTGCTCGACCTCGTTCTTAAAGTCGAATATATATATATATATATATATATATATATATATATATATATATATATATATATATATATATATATATATATATATATATATATATATATATATATATATATATATATATATATTTATTTTTTTTTTTTTTTCGTAGATCGTCGTCCTCGGATCTCACAGATCGTTCTCGAGCTCTTCCACAAAGTTCTTTCGTACTCGAGGATAGTCCTCGTTCTCGAAGCTTGAAGATCTGGTTCATCCTTGTAGCTTGTCCTCGACGAAAACTTGTCGAAATTATTTTGTTCAGTGTGATGGTGATTTGTGATTAATATTTGGTCAAGCCTTCGGAGGATAGCGCATCAGAGTCAGTTCAAAATATTACCATTTCCACTTTAGAGGTTGGTTAATGATAATAATATATAGATAATGAAAACATGTACAATCTATCTTATTCACATATCCCTCTCTTTATCCTCCAATATGAATATTAAATAAACCTATCTAATATTCACTTTCGCCTGACCTCAGCACGCACAGGCCAGACAAACAGGAAAAGAAAGAGAAGAAAATGTAATATAATAACATCAATACCAACAACTAGCCCTAACAGAAGGTCGTTATTTGAAAGGGTTGCATGAGCCACATTTCTATGGAACAAATTGACAAACATCCATCAACAAGAAAAAATAGATATAGATATAAAGGGATAAACTTGATCAGGCAAAGAATGAACACATAAACATTAATAAAGAATGATAATGGTTACATAAATAAATAAATAAATAAATAAGTAAATAAATAAATAAACATATATGTGTGTGTGTGTGTGTGTGTGTGTGTGTAAGAGAGAGAGAGAGAGAGAGAGAGAGAGAGAGAGAGAGAGAGAGAGAGAGAGAGAGAGAGAGAGAGAGAGAGAGAGAGAGAGAGAGGCGGGGGAGTTGAATTTTGACTTGCGGGTCTGCTGGAGGGTCAGGGGCTAGCAAAGAATGAGTCTCTGTTGGTGGGCGGGGGAACATTGTTTTAGTTAGAGCCGAGAGGAAGTGCAGTGATGATGCAGGAGTGATTATGTGTGTGTTTGACTACATTACAGCAAATGTGTAGAGTATTGTCGGGGCTGGATTTATGTAAGGTGTGCTATGTAAGTTGGAGACATTGTTGATAATATGTGGAGTTGATGTTAGATATAATGCATTTAGATATAATGCAGGAGTTTCTCGGTGGCAGCTGTGAGAAAGGAAAAGAGTCATTGTGGTGATCAGACGCCACTGTTGATAACAAGAGACGGTGGTTCAGCTGCGTGAAGGATGCGTTCCCTGATGGATGTCTGGTGCGTGGAGGTAGTAGTCATCATGAGGGCTGTGGTGAAAAGTTGTGCGTGAAGCGCAAGCACAAAAGTGCAGAAGGCGACCGGTGGCCATTTTGGTGGAGTGTATGTGGACGTTGTCAGTGCTTGGTTAAGAGTCTTGGTGTTGGATTGTGAGGTGCGTCAAGTGAGTGCACTATGGGGAATTGTGAAGCGTGGTGAAACAGTGCCAGTGAGGTTGCGTGCTGTGTAATGTACTCGTAAGCGGGGTGCTATGTTTCATGGAGTGTATTATTGGGGATTTATACAAGAATTGCGATTTAAGTCGTGACGAGTTATTCTCTGACTGTTGTATATGTAAGGGTAAATTAGGATTAAACTTTTGTATTGTAAGGTAAGTTTTATTGACGTTAACAGGGAATTCTGAAGAGTAAGGTAATATATATATATATATATATATATATATATATATATATATATATATATATATATATATATATATATATATATATATATATATATATATATATATATATATATATATATATATATATATATAGCCAGCGTTGCCTCACCAATTCCACTCAACAGCTCCTTCGTTCTTCTCGTTTTTCCTTAGCGTGAAGATGAGGACTTCGAAGGCCAAAAAGGCCAATAGAGGAAAGCCAGCCGGACCGATGTTGAGACTTTTCTTCCTCGTCCAGTCTGTATATGAGGAAAGATGTAACTTGAAGGGTTTCATGCAATCAGCGGCACAAAAAAGCATCGACTCTATTACTAAAAAAAATAAATGAGCTACGGAAGTAAGAGAACATAGGAAGGCCCAACTTCATCATTGCTGTGGAACTACATTTTCTATTATTTGAATAAATAGGCACTGTAATTATTACTGTAATTACAAACATCAACGCGTCACTCCTTCCTCTGTGGCTCTTCAAGGCATCTCTCACCAAATCTGTTACAAATAAGAATTCTGCAGTTCTGGTTTATATATGTTCAACAGTTCAGAGTCACTGAAGTCACTGATAACGACTTGGAAAGTTAACCACGACACTAAGCGTATAAGGTGGACTGAACCAAACCTCTATACTTAAGAATCTTTGTTAATACCATTTCTAGGGCCTAGGAATAGGGTCAGTGTCTTGGACACATAATGAACAACGCCAGATATCTGGTCAGTGGGGTCAGTGTCTTGGATACATAATGAACAAAGCCAGATATCTTGGTCAGTGGGGTCAGTGCCTTGGGTACGAAGTGAGTAACGAACGCCAGACATACTGTTCTGCGTCGTTCGAATACCAGCCCTCTTAATTTGTAGCACTTCACTTCTCGCTGGTTAACCTCATATCGTTTGGTATCTTGTAATTTTAATTATTATTTTATTTTTTTTTACCCTACCACAGTTTTGTTATTACTATCATTATTTTATCCTACTATGTAAGCTGGTAAAACGCAAGCACAAAAGAAACAAAGCTAGTAAAATTTAACTGAAATATAACTATGTCGGAAATCAGTCTAATCAACTTGTAAAGGTCAATAAGATTCTCGTTAAGGTAACATCATTGTCTTATGATTTTATCTCCTCGACAATTCCTGTAACTTTTAAATCATGACGTTAAAAGCAGTTAATATTTCAGACTTAGAATGACTTAATCTTTCATACCTGAAAATATGTGACTCTCCCTGCGGAACACCATATATATATATATATATATATATATATATATATATATATATATATATATATATATATATATATATATATATATATATATATATATATATATATATATATATATATATATATATATATATATATATATATATATATATATACATAATTCCTTTCATTACTTAGGTATGTGCTGGTTGGACTCAGTTATGATCACCTCGACGCCTTCACCAGAACCATCAAAGGCCGCAAAACCGAACATATTGCAGGAATTTTACCAGTAAGCTATATATATATATATATATATATATATATATATATATATATATATATATATATATATATATATATATATATATATATATATATATATATATATATATATATATATATATATATATATATATATATATATATATATATATATATATATATATATATATATATATATATATATATATATATATATATATATATATATATATATATATATATATATATATATATATATATATATATATATATATATATATATATATATATATATATATATATATATAAGACATACATTCTTCACTCGTTCTCTCGACCTTAACATTCCAAACCTTGATTTAGCTCAGCCTGTTCTCAATGTTATACATGACAAAGAAGCAACCCACAAACGCCATGTGATCCTTCCAACACCTGAAACTCGTGCACTTTACATTTCTGCTTTAAATCATGCCAAGACTGTTCTTTAACTCGTCAAAACTTCCATTAATAGAAAATATCCAAGTCCAATAAATAAATAAATAACTTTGGATGAGTCAGTGGTTGTTCTTCCTTTTCCTGCTTCCTTTAAATTTCATGTATTCTATTAACATTATTCCAAATCATGTTTTACATGCTATGCACTAAGCAGACTTACCCACTTCAGAAGGCTTCTGGAAATTTTGAGATCTCTTCTATCGTATGTATTTGTGGCTCAGTCCTCACATTTGCCTGATCACACATTTTCTAAATTTACCTTTCTAACTACCACCCTATTGTTTTTTTTTCTCTCTCTCTCTCTCTCTCTCTCTCTCTCTCTCTCTCTCTCTCTCTCTCTCTCTCTCTCTCTCTCTCTCTCTCTCTCTCTCTCTCTCTCTCTCTCTCGTAACTGGAGCATTCTTAAGCATCCATCCATCACTTCAGAACTTTATATGGGTTCCATCATGGCCGTTAAATTGCTGATCTGGGCTTTCACTGTATCTTTGTTACCCTCCTTTTAGGAACTTCGGCGAGCCTTGCCTTTAACTTAGAGTCACTCTTCTACATTTATAAGCAGTGGTGTTCTTAAGGTTCTGTCATGTGATCCACAATCAATTATTCATCAGTGATAAAAATCAAATTCATTGACATACCCTCATCATACCACCCTCCACCTTTTCACTTTTTTTTTTTTCCCCATGCAATCACTACTTCAGGAATTAAACAATTCACAGAGAGAATATGAAAATTTCTATTGGGACAGGAGAAACTTTTGTTTTGTCCAGTTTATATATATATATATATATATATATATATATATATATATATATATATATATATATATATATATATA
This sequence comes from Scylla paramamosain, assembly GCF_035594125.1. Lineage (NCBI taxonomy): Eukaryota > Metazoa > Arthropoda > Malacostraca > Decapoda > Portunidae > Scylla > Scylla paramamosain. The sequence goes on along the minus strand of NC_087166.1, from coordinate 19,965,105 downwards.
TATATATATATATATATATATATATATGAAACTTCCCTCTAGAACAGGGATAGGGTGAATATAAGAACCGTGTATTCGAATACGAACACTAATTCTTCATATTCATACAAATAACTATACGAATAAACTGAAGTACTGTTAATTCGAATACAAATACAAATACTTCATGACAGTATTCATGAATGCATCCAAGAATAACTTTCGTTGAAAATAAATGTTTTCATGCAGGTAGCTCGGAAATGAGCCTAACATGGTAGATACATGGAGGAGGCAGTAGACACCTGCCGAAACGATAATTAACTCCCAGTGAGGTCTAAAGCACTGGATCAGGGGGTGCTGTGAACTTATAATTCAATCCAGCTGTGGCCTCACTAAACGTTTTCCTTTGTGTCTCATAACACAAGGGGGCAGTCACAGCCTGCCCTCTAAAGACAACTCTCTTCCTCCACACAAAACTACAAGCACCTAATAACACACACACCTTCACTCAAAATTTCAAAATTATCATGGCGACTCCTAAACCAGTCTCTGAGACCCCATCTGGGGAGGGGACCACAAATATCCCCAGGTCTGACAACGACCCTAAGTGTCTTGACACCCCCCCTCAACTTTTTCTTCATTAACTTCTGCACCATTCGCGGTCTAAGATCTAATTTTCAATCTGTAGAACACCACCTCTCCTCTTCTAAACCACTATCTTCTTTTCCTCACTGAAACTCACTGAAAGGTGTCTGAGGCAACTAAATGTTGCGTTTATGTGCACAACGACGTAACCTGCTCTCGTGCACAGGCTCTTGAATATTTCAAGTTTTCCACCATCTGGCTACGACTACAGAGTCACTCTCAAAGTAAATTTATCTGTGGTGTATACCTCTCACCTTACTCCTCTGTCTATAAGAAATTTTTTGACTACTTAACTTCTAAAGTGGAGCACATTCTGACTCTCTTCCCTTTTGCAGAGATCTCCATTCTTGGAGACTTCAATGTTCACCACCAGCTTTGCCTTTCCTCTCCCTTCACTGACCATGCTGGTGAACTAGCCTTCAACTTTGCTATCCTCCACGGCCTAGAGCAATTGGTTTTATACCCTACTCGTACTCCTGACCTTGTTGGAGATACAACATTTTTTACCTTTTCCTGGCCTCTAATTCTTGTGCTTATGCTGTCACCCTTCTCGCTCCTCCGATCACAATCTCATATCTGTATCTTGTCCTATCGCTCCAATCCCTCGTCAGGATCCCCCTAAGCGAAGGTGCTTCTGGCGTTTTACCTCTGCTAGTTGGGGGGACCAGAAGAGGTATTTTGCTGATTTTTCTTGGAATAGCTACTGTTTCCTTGTCAGAGACCCGTCTCTGTACTTAAGCCTTCCATCACCAGAATCTCATGCACTTTATATCTCTGCCCGGAACCATGCCAAGTCTGTTCTCCAACTAACCAAAAACACCTTCATTAACAGAAAGTGTCAAAATCTTTCAAGATCTAACTCCCATCGTGATTTCTGGCATCTAGCCAAAAATATCTCCAATAACTTTCCTTCTTCTTTCCCTCCTTTATTTCAACCAGATGGCACCACTGCTATCACATCTATTTCTAAGGCTGAACTTTTCGGTTAAACCTTTGCTAAAACTCTACCTTGGACGATTCTGGGCTTGTTCCTCCCTCTCCTCCACCCTCTGGCCAGTTCATGCTACCTATTATAATTTTTCGCAATGATGTTTCCATGCCCTCGCTGGCCTAAACCCTCGGAAGGCTTATGGACCTGGTGGGGTCCCTCCTATTGTTCTCCTAAACTGTGCCTCCGTGCTTGCATCTTGCCTAGTCAAACTCTTTCAGCTCTGTCTGTCAACATCTACCTTTCCTTCTTGCTGGAAGTTTGCCTACATTCAGCCTGTTCCTAAAAAGGGTGACCAATCCCTCAAACTACCGTCTTATTGCTTTAATTTCCTGCCTATCTAAAGTTTTTTAATCTATCCTCAACAGGAAGATTCTTAAACATCTATCACTTCACAACCTTCTATCTGCTTGCTAGTATGGGTTCCGTCAAGCCCGCTCTACTGGTGATCTTCTGGTTTTCCTTTCTGAGTCTTAGTCATCTTCTTTTAGAGATTTTGATGAAACTTTTGCTGTTATCTTGGATATACCAAAAGCTTTTGATAGAGTCTGGCACAAAGCTTTGATTTCCAAACTACCCTCCTACGGCTTCTACCCTTCTCTCTGTAACTTCACCTCAAGTTTCCTTTCTGACCGTTCTGTTGCTGCTGAGGTAGACGATCACTGTTTTTCTCCTAAATCTATTAACAGTGGTGTTCCTCAGGGTTCTGTCCTGTCACCCACTCTCTTCTTCTTATCAATGACCTTCTAAACCCAGCTTTTTGACCAATCCACTCCTACGCTGATGATACCCCCCTGCACTTCTCCAAGTCTTTTCATAGACGTCCAACCCTTCAGGAAGTAAACACTTCACTCAGGGAAGCCAGAGAACGATCTTTCTAAAATTTCTGATTGGGATAGAGCAAACCTGGTATTGCTCAATGCCTCAAAAAACTCAATTCCTCCTTCTATCAACTCGACACAACCTTCCAGACAACTATCCCCTCTTCATTGACACTCAACTGTTCCCCTCTTCTACACTAAACATCCTCGGTCTGTCTTTCATAATTTGAACTGGAAACTTCATATCTCATCTCTAGCTAAAAGAGTTTCTATGAAGTTAGGCGTTCTGAGACGTCTCCGCCAGTTTTTCTCATCCCCCCCAGCTGCTAACTCTGTACAAGGACCTTATCCGTCCATGTATGGAGTATGCTTCACATGTCTGGAGGGGTTCCACTCACACCGCTCTTTTAGACAGGGTAGAATCAAAAGCTTTTTGTCTCATCAACTCCTCTTCCTTAACTGACTGTCTTCAGCTTCTCTCTCATCGTAGCAATGTTGCATCTCTAGCTGTCTTCTACCGCTGTTTTCATGGTAACTGCTCTTCTGATCTTGCTAACTGCATGCCTCCTCTCCTCCCACGCCCTCGCTCCACTAGACTTTCTTCTTTCTCTCACCTCTATTCTGTCTAAATCTCTAATGCAAGAATTAACCAGTATTCTCAATCATTCATCCCTTTTTCTGGTAAACTCTGGAACTCCCTGCCTGCTTCTGTATTTCCACCTTCCTGTGACTTGAATTCCTTCAAGAGGGAGGTTTCAAGACCCTTACTTATCCTTCAGTTTTTGACTTCCGCTTTGGACTCTTTTCTGGGACTGGCACTTCAGTGGGCTTTTTTTTTTTTTTTATTGGGTTTTTGTTGCCCTTGGCCAGTGTCCCTCCTACATAAAAAAAAGAAGAAAAAATAATAAATAAATAAATAAAGTTATTCAATAGTAAAATGACATCATGAACTTACAACTGATGCCAGTATTCTGTACATGTCGATCAAACCAAGACATATTTGTTTTCCAAAAAATTTAAGTATATATCTAAGCTCTACGGAAAGAAACACAACAAAATACCTATATCAGATTATAATAGCCAAGTCTTTTCTAGTATCCTGCTAAAGATTTAACTTCTCTTATATATAAAGAGAGAGTGCGGTTTATCCTGAAGGTTACTGACAATGTAAATTGTGCAGTGTGTTGTTCACTCTAATGACAACAGTTACAGTTTAGCCATCGTTGTGATGAATCTTTGATTATCTAGAATGTGTAGTGATGGCACTGCAAGGTACTAGTTACTATCAGGGGGCAGCATGTATTACATCTTGGCCTATAGTGCCTGTAGGCTCTTGTGATCTCGGGGGCCTGTGATGGTCGGCCCCAGCCCGTAGTGGCGCAGGCAGGACTTTTTCAGTGACGCTTGTAAAGGCTCATGCTGCCCCCTGATAACGACTAATATCTTGCAGTGCAATCACTACACATTCTAAACACTGAAAGATTCATCACAACGGTAGCAAAACTGTAACTGTTGTCATTAGACTGAACAATACACTGTACAGCTTACATTGTCTGTAACCTTCAAGATAAACCTTCAGGATAAACTCTGCAGCACTATAATGCGTGTCATATGCAGGGATTCCATAGGGTGGGGGGAGGGGGGCAACAAAATAGAGAATAAATTCAACAATGAACCTGGATTATTACACCCCCTACCACTGATAAGAAGCAAAGACCGGGCCGACAGACCCCAACAGTCACAGCAGCCACGCTTGTGAACCATTATACACGTCGGACAAAAAGGAACGAAGATTTGTAACTTGGAATAAACAATAACTATTATTTCTGATGACGGATTTAAGATTATTCGGCTTATTGTTCGAAGAATACGAATACTTTTCCCAAGTATTCGAATACGAATGTGAATACTTTGATGTCATATGACAAGTATTCGAATACGAATACGAATACACCCAAATACTGTATTTGAATGTATTCGAATACGAATACGCCATCCCTGTTCTTGAAGGAATATAAGTCATAGGAAGGTGGAAATACAGAAGCAGGCAGGGAATTTACCAGAGAAAAGAATGAATGACTGAGAATACTGGTTAATCCTTGCAGTAGAGAGGTAGACAGAATAGGGGTGAGAGAGAGAAGAAAGTCTTGTGCAGCGAGGCCGCGGGAGAAGGGGAAGCATGCAATCAGTAAGGTCAGAAGACCAGTTAGCATGAAAATAACGGTAGAAGATAGCAAGACATGCAACATTGCGGCAATGAGAAAGAGATTGAAGACAGTCAGTTAAAGGAGAGGATTTGATGAGACGAGAAGCTTTGGATTCCACCCTGTCTAAAAGAGCGGCGTGAATGGAATCTGCCCAGACCTGTGAAGCATACCGCACACATGGACGGATAATTAGCAGCTGGAAGGGTGAAAAAAAAAAAAACACTGACGGTGACGTCTCAGATTGCCTAACTTCATAAATGCTGTTCTATCTAGAGATGAAATGTGAAGTTTTAAGTTTAGATTTTAAGCAAAGAACAGGCCGATGATGTTTAGTGTAAAAGAGGGAGACAGTTGAGTGTCATTGAAGAAGAGGGGATAGTTCTCTGGAAGGCCGTGTCGAGTTGGTAGATGGAGGAACTGAGTTTCCTCTGCACCAATCACAAATTTTAGAGAGATTAGAAGTCAGGCGTTCTGTGGCTTCCCTGCATGAACTGTTTACTTCCTGAAGGGTTTGACATATACGAAAAGATGTGGAAAAGTGTAGGGTGGTATCATCAGCGAAGGAAGGGAATGGATAAGAACTTTGGTTTAGAATATCATGGATGAATAATAGTGATAGTAGTCACAGGACAGAACCCTGAAGAACACCACTGTTAAGAGATTTAGGAGAATAGTGACCGTCTACTACAGTAGCAATAAAACAGTCAGAAAAGAAACTTGAGATTAATTTACAAAGAAAAGAATAGAGGGCGTAGGAAGATAGTTTGAAATCAAAATTTTGTGCCAGACTTTATTAAAAGCTTTTGATATGTATAAGGCAACAGCAAAAGTTTCACAAAAATCTATAAAAGAAGATGCTGAAATAGGTCCTAAAAGCAGCTTGAAGAAAGCACTGTAGACGTGTAGTAGCTTAGCAGCTTGTGTCGGTGAAGGCTTAGTAGAAATGCGTCGGTGACGGGTTAGCAGGTTACCCAGAGGCGATGAAGGTGGCTGGAGTAGTTGCCGACGAGCAGGCAGGACACGTGGGCAAGGAGGACTTGTAGCGTCGACTCCTTCCACTGCGGTCACCATTTTTATGTACTAGTTAAATCTGGTTCTAGCACTTTTGTATCGATAACCAAAGAAATACAAAACTATACAATATAAATTGAAGCTGGCCGCGTGTCGCACGTCCTCCTCCGATACATGGTTGGACGCGACTCTCCATGTCAGCCAGCAAGGAAAGGCGGACATAGACTGGGGGATGTAGGGATGGTTGTTGGCTGGGTCAGGTTATGGCCAGGGCTGGCATCTGGAGACAAAGCGTTTTTAGGTTGATCTAACACCACGTGCTTGATCGAGGCTGGCGTCAGGTCCCAGGGAACTAGAGGATGGAATATGGGCGGCGGAAGCGTCCCGCCAATATATATACGGTATAAGAACCTAAGAACATAACAAATAAGGGAAGCTGCAAGAAGCCACCAGGCTTACACGTGGCAGTCTATCTATGAAATATACCTAGCTTTTTCCACTTGTCATCCCCATCCATAAACTCATCTAATCTTCTCTTAAAGCTCCCTAATGTCTTAGCACTAACAATATAATTACTGAGTTTGTTCCGTTCATCTACCACTCTATTTGAGAACCAATTTCTTCCTATCTCTTTTTTAAATCTATTTTTTTCAAGTTTGAACCCATTATTTCTTGTTTTATCCTGGTTG
>NC_087166.1:19951265-19956265 GCF_035594125.1 Scylla paramamosain | reverse complement strand
TCTATAAGAAAGATCGGTTGGCACAGCTGTTTACTTGGCGATCAACGACTTCCGCACACCGTGTAACCATGGATACTCTTAATTTGGGCAACTCCACCGCCTCCGCAGCAATGTGCAATCCAAGTTGTTTTTTTCATATCTTCCCTGATAAAACAAGAGACCTTGGTGGCGCCATTCTCAACGTAAGAAAAGTATGATTATGTTGACTTAGGCTCGGTTTACACTAGTCCGTTTTTTACGTATTCCGTCTTTGTATACCGTTCAACAATGACGGCACCATCATTTCCGTTTGAGCTGCTGTAGTGGGAAATGGGTTCCGTTTCTGCCTTCGCTTGAACGGACGCCGTCGAGCGGAAGAGATGAACTGAGTTCATCTTTGTATGGAGAGACAGGCTCAGTGTTGCACGTACTGATATTTTGAATGTTCTAGGTATGATACTCAAGTACATGGTAAAACGTTATTGAATCACAGCTCTGTAATGTAATAATACTATTATGTAAATTAAGCATTTTTATTCTGTTTGTGGAAAAAGAGGAGTGATCTTGGTCCCAGCGTGAGATGCGGCAGCACCGCAAAGCTATGTAAACACAAACACATGGATGGACTGGACAGGTTTCAGCACAGGGAACTGCAGAAACGCAATAAGCCTCACTCAGCAGCTATGGTAACGACAGTGTATTAATAACTGATAATCAGGCAACCGGAAAATACTAGTATAACTTCTCTCTCTACCACACTGTGCATTGATAAAGGAGTCACTACTACAATCACTGTGGCTTGTAGGATTCACTAGTGTTTAGTTTATATATATATATATATATATATATATATATATATATATATATATATATATATATATATATATATATATATATATATATATATATTTTTTTTTTTTTTTTTATTATGCAGTAAATGACTCGTCCACCTCACTGGCCTCTCTTCGTTAGATGCGAGCAGCAAGGTGGCAAGAAGTATACAAATTCCTTGTTGAGGATACCTCCTACGCGGGGCCACGTGACGTCATTGTTGGACGGTGAACGGAGACAGAATCGGTAAAAATGGAAGAGTGAACCGGGCCTCACTATCAAGGAAGGCGTCTCGGCCAATTTTTCTCACCCCCACCACCAGTCGCTATATACAGGGGTCTTAGCTGTCCATGTATTGAATAAGCTTCACATGCAGAGGTTCCACTCACACTGCACTCTTAGACAGGGTGGAATCAGTGGTATTTCATTGTATCAACCACTCTTTTAATTGAGTGTCTTCACCCTTTTATCTCATCGCCGCAATGTCGCATTTCTTGCTATCATTAACCGGTACTTTCACGTTGACTGCTAATTTCCATGCCTCCCCTCCTCCCGCGACCTCGCTGCACAAAACTTTCTACTTTTAACTTTTATTATGTACACGCAGAGTTACCATTATTATTGAACATTCATTATATATTGATATGAGCAGTAAAAAAATAATAAAGAGTGAAGAAGAAAGATGATGAGTAGGAAGACAATGAGAGAGAGAGAGAGAGAGAGAGAGAGAGAGAGAGAGAGAGAGAGAGAGAGAGAGAGAGAGAGAGAGAGAGAGAGCAAGAGAAGAGAGGGGAAGTGAGACGAAGGCGGCAGAGACGCGATAAGTGCTTGTCCGCCTCCCACGTGTTCACTTGAAAACTTCCTTTTGTTCCTTCATGTTGAATCACATATACTCTTATAAAGTTCAAGAGCTCGTCTTGCCTATAGAGTAATCGGAATCCATCCAGCCCCTTTAGTTTGCTCAATTTTTGTTTTTTTATTTATTTATTTTAATATAAGTCTATAGTGATGCGAGAGAAAAGTGAAGCGAGACGGGCAGCGGTGAGTTAACCTCCCCGTCACTTCTTCCCTGACCCACGTGGCGGCGTTCCTTTGTTCAGTCAGGCTTGTACGGGGGCATGAAGTTCGGATATATATATATATATATATATATATATATATATATATATATATATATATATATATATATATATATATATATATATATATATATATATATATATATATATTTATATATATACTGACTGTGATGTGCCAGTTGTACTTGTGGTGACAGGGAGTCCCCTACCTCATTCCCCATCTTTTTGTCTTGTCTTTTGTTTCTTGTCAAAAGTGCCGTTAAATGTTACTGGAATTCAGAGCTTTACTGAGAGCTTTGGACCCAGAGGATATAGAGATTATCTGCTGTGTAGTAACTAATACTCCCTCCCTGATGGAGTAATAATTCGTTATTCCTTTTCCATGTTCGTTTAAAATGGAATGGGGATCTCATTTCTTTAATTCACCACAGGAAACCAGAAGGATCCTGTGTAGGTGAATGTGGGCCCTACACTAGATTACGAACTTGGTAGTTTTCAGAAGCTAGCTGAGTCAAAGCCGGCTGTGAGAGGGGCAAAATCTGTGTTGTAATAATAAATACGTATGTGTGTGTGTGTGTGTGTGTGTGTGTGTGTGTGTGTGTGTGTGTGTGTGTGTATATATATATATATATATATATATATATATATATATATATATATATATATATATATATATATATATATATATATATATATATATATATAGAGAGAGAGAGAGAGAGAGAGAGAGAGAGAGAGAGAGAGAGAGAGAGAGAGAGAGAGAGAGAGAGAGAGAGAGAGAGAGAGAGAGAGAGAGAGAGAGAGAGAGAGAGAGAGAGAGAGAGAGAGAGAGAGAGAGAGAGAGAGAGAGAGAGAGATCAAATTTTAGTGCATTAATAAATGGCACTATTTACTGTAAAAAAAAATATATATATATATATATATATATATATATATATATATATATATATATATATATATATATATATATATATATATATATATATATATATATATATATATATATATATATATATATATATATATATATATATATATGCTTATGCTTATACTGTCACCCTTTCTTCTCCGTTGGGCTCCTCCGATCACAATCTCATATCTTTATCTTGTCCTATCACTCCAATCCATCCTCAGGATCCCCCCTAAGCGAAGGTGCCTCTGGCGTTTTGCCTCTGCTAGTTGGGGGGACCTGAGGAGGTATTTTGCTGATTTTCCTTGGAATGACTACTGCTTCCGTGTCAGAGACCCGTCTTTGTGTGCTGAGCGCATAACAGAGGTGATAGTTTCTGGCATGGAGGCGTACATTCCTCACTCTTTTTCTCGTCCTAAACCTTCTAAACCTTGGTTTAACACAGCTTGTTCTCGTGCTATACATGATAGAGAGATGGCCCACAAAAGATACTTAAGCCTTCCTTCACCAGAATCTCATGCACTTTATATTTCTGCCCGGAACAATGCCAAGTCTGTTCTCCAACTAGCCAAAAACTTCTTCATTAACAGAAAATGTCAAAACCTTTCAAGATCTAACTCCCCTCGTGATTTCTGGCATCTAGCCAAAAATATCTCCAATAACTTTGCTTCTTCTTCTTTCCCTCCTCTACTTCAACCAGATGGCACCACTGCTATCACATCTATTTCTAAAGCTGAACTCTTTGCTCAAACCTTTGCTAAAAACTCTACCTTGGACGATTCTGGGCTTGTTCCTCCCTCTCCTCCACCCTCTGACTACTTCATGCCACGTATTAAAATTCTTCGTAATGATGTTTTCCATGCCCTCGCTGGCCTAAACCCTCGGAAGGCTTATGGACCTGATGGGGTCCCTCCTATTGTTCTCCGAAATTGTGCCTCCGTGCTTGCACCTTGCCTAGTCAAACTCTTTCAGCTCTGTCTGTTAACATCTACCTTTCCTTCTTGCTGGAAGTTTGCCTACATTCAACTTGTTCCTAAAAAGGGTGACCGCTCTAATCCCTCAAACTACCGTCCTATTGCTTTAATTTCCTGCTTATCTAAAGTTTTTGAATCTATCCTCAACAGGAAGATTCTTGAACATCTATCACTTCACAAACTTCTATCTGATCGCCAGTATGGGTTCCGTCAAGGCCGCTCTACTGGTGATCTTCTGGCTTTCCTTACTGAGTCTTGGTCATCCTCTTTTAGAGACTTTGGTGAAACTTTTGCTGTTGCCTTGGACATATCAAAAGCCTTTGATAGAGTCTGGCACAAAGCTTTGATTTCAAAACTACCCTCCTACGGTTTCTATCCTTCTCTCTGTAACTTCATCTCAAGTTTCCTTTCTGACCGCTCTATTGCTGCTGTGGTAGACGGTCACTGTTCTTCTCCTAAATCTATTAACAGTGGTGTTCCTCAGGGTTCTGTCCTGTCACCCATTCTCTTCTTATTATTCATTAATGATCTTCTAAACCAAACTTCTTGTTCTATCCACTCCTATGTTGATGATACCACCCTGCACTTTTCCACGTCTTTTCATAGACGTCCAACCCTTCAGGAGGTAAACATATCACGCAGGGAAGCCACAGAACGCCTGACTTCTGATCTTTCTAAAATTTATGATTGGGGCAGAGCAGATTTGGTATTGTTCAATGCCTCAAAAACTCAATTCCTCCATCTATCAACTCGACACAATCTTCCAGACAACTATCCCCTCTTCATCAATGACACTCAACTGTCCCCCTCTTCTACACTGAACATCCTCGGTCTGTCCTTTACTTATAATCTGAACTGGAAACTTCACATCTCATCTCTAGCTAAAACAGCTTCTATGAAGTTAGGTGTTCTGAGACGTCTCCGCCAGTTTTTCTCACCCCCCCAGCTGCTAACTCTGTACAAGGGCCTTATCCGTCCATGTATGGAGTATGCTTCACATGTCTGGGGGGGTTCCACTCATACTGCTCTTCTAGACAGGGTGGAATCAAAAGCTTTTCGTCTCATCAACTCCTCTCCTCTAACTGTCTGTCTTCAGCCCCTCTCTCACCGCCGCAATGTTGCATATCTAGCTGTCTTCTACCGCTATTTTCATGCCAACTGCTCTTCTGATCTTGCTAACTGCATGCCTCCCCTCCTTCCGCGGCCTCGCTGCACAAGACTTTCTTC
>NC_087166.1:19941265-19946265 GCF_035594125.1 Scylla paramamosain | reverse complement strand
TCCACCTAGATCACTAGAAGTGGAACCCCACCAGACATGTGAAGCATACTCCATACATGGACGGATAAGGCCCTTGTACAGAGTTAGCAGCTGGATGGGTGAGAAAAACTGGCGGAGACGTCTCAGAACGCTTAACTTTATAGAAGCTGTTTTACCTAGAGATGTGATGTGAAGTTTCCAGTTCAGATTATAAGCAAAGGACAGACAGAGGATGTTCAGTGTAGAAGAGGGGGACAGTTGAGTGTCATTGATGAAGAGGGGATAGTTGTCTGGAAGGTGGTGCCGATTTGATAGACGGAGGAATTGAGTTTTTGAGGATTGAACAATACCAAGTTTGCTTTGCCCCAATCAGAAATTTAAAAAAAAATCAGAAGTCAAGCGTTATGTGGCTTCCCTGCGTGAAATGTTTACTTCCTGAAGGGTTGGCCGTCTATGAAAAGACGTGGACAAGTGCAGGGTGGTATCATCAGCAGAGGAGTGGATAGGACAAGAAATTTGGTTAAGAAGATCATTAATGAATAATAAGAAGAGAGTGGATGGCAGGACAGAAACCTGAGGAACACCACTGTTAATAGATTTAGGAGAATAACACTGACCGTCTACCACAGCAGCAATAGAACGGTCAGAAAGAAAACTTGAGATGAAGTTATAGAGAAGGATAGAAGCCGTAGGAGGGTAGTTTGGAAATCAAAGCTTTGTGCCAGACTCTATCAAAAGCTTAAAAGTAATTATCGTTTCGGCAGGTGGCTTCTGCATCCTCCTATGAAGCCACACTAAACATTAATGGAATATATGTGCTAGAAATTTGTTTCTTAACAAAAGTGTTGTAGTTTCTTAGAATCTCCACTTTGAAAATGTTGAGAACTTTATACAGATGATAAGAGAAGAGAACCCTCATTCATAAGCTCCATCCAGGCTTTCATGTGAGAAATCGCAAGTCGGAGGGAAATTCTTTTTAGTGTTGATGTCATGTCTCTGTTGTGGCGCGTGAAGAGTCTACCTATACTTAGCCTTTCAGTTTTCCCTCATTCTTTCAGTTGGCAGTTTCAAGTAAAGTTTCTTTTATCACGAAGATGCTGAAGTAAAAAAAAAAATGTGGAATGTTCGAGCATTAGGATATTTTCTGTTAGTGTATCTTATTTTGTATTCCTGCATGACAGCATGAGCCAAAATGCAGAGAAACACTATGTCTGCATACTCCACATTGCTTTAATTAAGTATGGCATAGCTGTTTTTTTTTTTTCTTTCGCAATTATGAAGAACAATGTAAACGTCTCGGCAGAAAATACTGACTATGAATCGGCTGATTTAAACATACGAACATTTATGCAAAACCACTAATATACATTACAAATAGTAATAGTGTATAAAATATGTACATTAAAATGTATATGGTGTGATATTAAAGAAGAGCATATGACCAGCCTCTTGTAAGCCTTTTTATTTATTTATTTATTTATTTCGGCAGAGCTTTGATTTGATAATAATAATAATAATAATAATAATAATAATAATAATAATAATAATAATAATAATAATACAAAAACTGTGATTAGTAAGTATATATTAAAACATAAAAAAAAAAAAAAAACATGTTTACATTAATAATTATATACACATTTTTTGTAGGGCTACGCACAGGATGGGCCTAGGACTAGGATGAAGCGAAGTTTTCCATGGAGATAGGAGTTTCATTTTGAGCAGCCCGGCCCGACCCGACCCGACCGCAACGCTATTCAAACACTAATATCTCCGGAACTACTAGGCCGATCGTAACAAAATTAGCACCATATGATAGCACAATTCCATCAGTTTTATACCATAGAGCTTTCATCTCTTTTATTACGTAAAGTCAATATTCAATTTGCAAATATTAGAAAGGTGTCAAAAAATGGAATTCCTTAAAATCAACTCAGTTTTCACAAACTTATTTTTGTCTCAACAAGATCCTCCGCATACCATTGAACGCAGAATAAAATTTCCTGTCCAGTGGTATATAGGACAATCGTTCGGCTCTCGTAAAGTTTTGAGCTAGAATGATTTATTTATTTATCTATTTATTTATTATTATTTTTTTAATAGTAGCTTAGTCACTGTCCCTGTACCGCCTGTAACGCTATTCAAACGTTAATATCTCCTTAAGTAAGCGGCCGATCTTAACTAAATAAGTACCATATTATAACACATCTCTATCAATTTTGTATGATATAGGTTTCATCTCTGAAGTCAGAGGTCAGTAGTAAATGAGATTTTGTAAAGTGACTAATTTTTCTGCAATTTTCAGCACTTTACTTTTGTCTCAACGATACCGGATAAATATCATTAAATGCAGAATGAAATTTCTTATCCAACGGTATATAGCATAACGACTGGCCTCTCAAATAGTTTTTGAGCTATAGTGATTTGAATATTAGTTAAGTGAGCTACGTGCGCTGTGGCTGAAATTGCCGCTAGCTTTACAACTAATTAATCGATAAAATGATACAGCCAACCATACATTTTTTTTTTTTTTTAAGTATCTTGGTGCAGTCACAGGAATCACTCTTTAATGTGGCTCCTGCGTAACGAAGACAAGGCTACCATGACGGAGCAAGAGATAATACTCGTAGAATGTTAGTAAGTATTGAAGTTTTTTTTTTTTTTTCTTGAATGTGGGGTAAAATATTATTTCTAATAGCGGGTCCTAAATATACTGTTGAGTGACTGTATCTTGATAGGCGGTGAGGAGGAGTACGTAATTGATCACAATGACGTCTGTGATTGCTGTGGGGGAAATATTCTGTGTATGTCTTCTTCATAGAAATTAAAGTAATTGTTCAGGTTTTTAGTATATGGTTTAATCTCTGATTTTGCTTTTGTTTAAATGGAGGAGCTGTGGTTTAAGTAGGTGTTATTTGTGGGTATTCTAACACTTTTCTGGAGTTGACGTTGCAGTGGTAAAAAAAAAAAAGATAATTGGATATGCTAACTATAATGTTGCATTACAAAAAGAAAAAAATGAGTAGAAAGTGAATATTGAAATAATAGACGCACTTATGTATCTGCTGAGGCATTAAATCTTTATATTAGGTAAAGTAAGCCCATCAATGTATCTGGATTTTGTCATAGTAAGGTTACCAATGTGAAACTTATGAGTCACAGATTCGTCATAAATTATAGGAAAATAATAATAATACTGATAATAATAATAATAATAATAATAATAATAATAATAATAATAATAATAATAATAATAATAATAAAAATAATAATAATAATGTGAGTGGTTCTTGAAAATGTTAGTTTTTAATCTGAAGCAGTAGAAGGTGGAGAGATTTTTAAGGGGGAATGAACAGCATTAAATACTTTATTTATTTATTAGTATTTAGTAGGACAGCAAGTATTAAGTATAATAGGACAGCAAGAGAAAAATAAAAATAAAAATAAATAAATGAATAAAAAGAGCAAAAAAGAAGACCAACTGAGATGCCATTTTCAAATTTGACTGATTTTAAGGTCCAGTAACATCGTGGCCATATGTTAAAAGCAACCAAGATGGTAAGTTAATATATATATATATATATATATATATATATATATATATATATATATATATATATATATATATATATATATATATATATATATATATATATATATATTATTAATAATAGTAATGAATTAAATAGCTAGATAGCAAAAAAAAAAAAAAAAAAAAAAAAATCAGCGAAAACTGAAGTGCTACAAATTAATAGGGTTGGTATTTGAATGCACTAAATGCAAATGAGTGGGAATTGACTCTTACTGACCCAGAGAATCACGTGTAGCGTTGTTCGTTTCGTACCCAAGACATTGACTCAAATAATCCAGATATCCGGTATTGTTGGTTTGGTGCCCAAGACACTGAAAGACAACAAGCTGATCACTCAAAATTGGAGACTGAGTGTCTTGAAACTTTTCTCTTGAAAGAGTTCAGATAATAGGAAGAAGAAAAATACAGAAATAGGCATAGATTTTTGTGTTTACTAGAAAAAAAAAAGGATGAATGATTGAGAATACTGATCACTATTGTATTATAGAGATAGAAGTGAGTGAAATCATGCATTTAGCAACATCAAAATACCAGTTTGCATGAAAATAGTGCCCATGTATATGAGGCGTACTCCGCACATGGACGGATAAGATTCCTGGACAGGGTTATCACCTTTGGGGATAACTCTGTCCCTAGCGGATAACAGTCAGAATAGCTAATTTCATATACGCTATTTTAGCCAGAGATGAAATGTAAAATTTCCACTTGATATTATTAGTAAACGACATGCCGAGGTTGTTCTGTGTAGAAGAGGGAGACAGGTGAGTATCAATGAAGAAGACAGAGTAGTTATTTGGAAGGTTGTGTCGTGTGGTAGGTGTAGGAACTGAGCTTTTAAAGCATTCGGGCAACACTAAGTTTGCTCTGCCCCAATAAGATTTTATTTTATTTTATTTATTTATTTATTTTTGCATATAGAAATTAGACGTCAGGCATTATGTGGCTTCTCTGCGTGAATTGTTTAATTAGTGAAGAGATGATCGTCTATAAAGAGGCGTAGAAAATTGCAGAGCGGTATGTTCAGCGTAGGAGCGAATAGGACAAGAGGTTTGGCTTAGATCACTGATGAATAATTTTGAAAGAGAATGGTGAGGAACACCACTGTTAATAAACTTTAAAGAACAGCGACCGTGTAACACAACAGCAATAGAACGGTCAAAAAGAAAACTTGAGATGAAGATACAGAAACAAGGACAAAAACCATAGGATGATAGTTTAAAAGTTAAAGTTTTTTATTAGACTCTATCAATTGTTTTTTATATGTTTAAATCAACAACGAAAGTTTCAACAAAATCCCTAAAAGAGGATGACTCATTAAGGAAAGCTAGATCACTAGAATAGCACCCACGACGGAACCCATATTAGTGATAAGATTGTTAAATGAGTAATGTTTAAAAATCTTGAGAATGTTGAGAATGTTAAGAATAAA
>NC_087166.1:19878765-19936265 GCF_035594125.1 Scylla paramamosain | reverse complement strand
AACAGCTTCAACCTCGCCTCGTAAGGAATAGCTTCAACCTCGCCTCGTAAGGAATACGTGACACTACACTCCAAGACTGCCACCCGCCTTTCTTCTGTTAACTCATTTATGATAATAACAATAATAATAATAATAATAATAATAATAATAATAATAATAATAATAATAATAATAATAATAATAAGTATTGATCGTAACACTGGTAGTGTTGTCAATGTAAAGAAAAAAAAATTCCCAGTGGGTACTTACTTGTGCAAACTCTTAACGTAAGTCAAGTAGTCACTGTTAAAGTTCCGGTTCATTCATGACATCGAGATCGAGGATTCGATTCCAATGTCCACGAACTCATGTCGAGGAGTTGCCTTCCACCGCGATTTTGTGAGCATGGAACCGTCTGAGATTGTCTATTGCATGGCTGACCAGGATGTCATTGAAGATAAAAAGATAACTACAATGTTTGACGGTACCAGAAGGAGCGCGGCCTCTGTAATATTCACCTTCAGTGCAGCTAAATTGCCAGAGAGGGTTCATGTAGGATATGAATCTGTTCCCGTTCGTCCCTACATTCCTAATCCTCTCCGTTGTTTCAAGTGCCAGCTTTAAGGTCACCATGGCAACGCTTGTCGTTCTTTTCACGCTTATTGCGGCAGACGTGCTGGAGACAGTCACATGGTGGAACAGTGCACGTCTTTGGTAGAGAAGTGCCGTAACTATGAGGGTGCTCACTCCACTTTCTCACACGACTGTCCCGCGTACAAAGCATAAAAAGAGGTCTGCACAGTTAAGGGTACTGAGGGAATCTCTTATTAGGGGAGGATGCTGCGAGTAAAGCAGACGCAGGCCGCGCCTGCTTCAAACGTTTCATACGCCTCAACGGTAAGAGTTCAGGCCAGGATGTGCACTGTAGCCATCCAGATTGATCCGCCGCCCGCCACATCTACCATCACAGCCTCACCCTCAACTTCTGCCTCTCCAACTTCTAGATAGATAGATAATTAGATATATAGATACTTTACTGACTACAAAACCTGTTGAATACATAAGATAATATGAACATTAATTAATTAATGGCCCAATTGTATGCGTGTGTAGCGCAAAAGATCTCAGAAATAAGACAGGCCATCCAACTCCTTCTCTAAATAAAAGCACAAACACAATCAAGAAATGCTCAGAAAAAAAACCTGGAATGATATATATATATATATATATATATATATATATATATATATATATATATATATATATATATATATATATATATATATATATATATATATATATATATATATATAATTTTCTATTTATTTAATTTTTTTTTGCAGCCAGGAAGTAAATTATCTTTCTTACAGACGATGTTGAAGGCATGGGAAACTTCAGCATTATTGCAAAAAACTCAATAATGATGAAGTTTACCATGCCTTCAACATCGTCTGTAAGAGAATATATATATATATATATATATATATATATATATATATATATATATATATATATATATATATATATATATATATATATATATATATATATATATATATATATATATATATATATATAAACTAATAAAATTAACCATAAACTTAAAACAGTTACAGATGAATGCAGTTTTGACATCTAAAAACAAGACAAATTAGCGAAATTATTTAAAAAAAAACAAAAAAAAAAAGGGAAACAGGAATAAACTCCCTTGGACTAATACAGAAAACCTGATATAACGAAAGGTTTCCAAGAAAATCAACAACAGAAAATACATGTTAAGCGACACTAATATAAAGCGAGAACTATATAATAATAATAATAATAATAATAATAATAATAATAATAATAATAATAATAATAATAATAATAATAATAATAATAACAATAATAATAATAAATAAATAAATAAAAGGAAAGAAAAAAAAAAACGCGTACAAGACAATCCATAAATAAAAAAAAGTACACAATAAAATAAAGTGGGAAGCAGGAGGACAAAGAATGCATAGTGAACAGGTACTCAGACAGAACAGCATAGCAGATGTGATGACAGTATAATAATATTTCCTTTCAATAAACATTTTCAATGGCTGTGACACAGTACTGTTGATGCAAGGCTGTTGTGCGAGTGCAGTGTTCAATAACATGTCTCTGCTTGTACCAGTCCACAGGAGCATAGTCGCTCCTTCATGGGCAGGTGACCTCTCTTACGCCTGTTCCACTGACAAATCTCCACTGCGAGGCTGTGTCCGCTTTCTCGCAAGCTAGTCCAACTAAAGCGCGGATTCATCAAACAGTTTACCAGACCAAACTCCTTGTAACCTCGCCAACATCACAAGTTGCTATTCAGCAAATATTTACGGCCTAGTAACTCGCCCGGTAAGTTACGACTGCTCTCTGTCGCTGGTAACACCACCATCTCTCCTATGAGGACAAAGGAGCACCGTCAGATGGAGAATATTTCATCCTCTAGCTGCTTACATAGGTGAGTTCTGAAAGTGATAAACTGAGTTGTTGCAAGAGTCAGTACATAAGTAACAATAATCAAAATCAAGGCAGGAGACAGTGTAAAGGACTTGATCAATGGTTCACTGTGAGTAGTTGGATACGATGTTTTGTTGTCATTTTTCGCCCTGTTTTGAGGTGTTTTAATATTACTTAGGTGAAAAAAAAACGTTGGATGAGTTCAGTATTGGGTAAACATGACAAATAAAAGTTCTATGTGTACGTACAGTGTAATGAAGACAACAGAGAAGCAAGAGTTACGGGTGATCAGCGCAGACCGTGTTATCCCTTGTCTTGTGGCTTTTATGTTATTAATTGCAACAGCAAGTGTTATAGTGTATGTGTTGTGTTGTTTCATTATTTACTTAGAAACTTGTATAGAAGAGATGAAGGTGTGTAGTGGGGCCGAGTAAGCTAGGTACTAAGGCATCTGTGGTGATGGTGTGTGGTTGGGGCAGCAAGTCCCAGACATAATTTTGTGGTGGTAGAGATGGAGGTGGTATGTGATGGCAACAGCAAAATTTTGTAGTGGTATGTAGTAGGACCATCAAGGGCCAGGCAGGTGAGGCAGCTGTAATTAACTTGTATGAAGCCAGTGATTCAAAATATATAATTTTAAGTTAATTTGTGTGAAACCAGAGATGGAAAAGGAATAATTATAAGTTGGATACACTAATGGTTATAGATTAATTAAAGTTAATATTTCTTGAATATAATGACCAATATTACTTAAGTTGCATTACTTCTGGTAAAAGTTATTGTTTCATTTACAAGTTACTAAAGCTTTTGTAACTAACATTGTATTTAAAGCTGCCATTAAGCCTCATATAATCTTTGTGCTTATTCCTTATAAACTTTACGATCAGCTAAAAGTAAAAATGAAAAGAATATTCTTGTTGATAATTTTTTTTTTTTTTTCAGCCTTCATGGAATTCCTGTGGAACATAGAACACGACAGGGAGTGCAGAGAAAAGTGTCTTTAGACAATGGCTTGATCCACGGGATATCTACCTCACCATGAAATCCTGCAGCTTGTAACTCCTTGGTGAGTATCTTTCATTTGTTTCTGTGTATACATTTTCATTTGATGTGGATGAAACTTCAAAACTAACAGCTACATACGTTCTTCAATTATCAAATTATATTACCAGTTTACTTTTAAGAATAATGCATTTTAAAGTTGGTGCTAAAATTCTTTAGCAAAAATGTGCAAGTAATTGGCAGCATACTAGTATCACCTATGAAGTACTTTTATATTTTTATCACAATATATTTTCAAATTTGTCTCCATTAAATGTAAAAGTTATCAGATAAGTGTATTTGAAAAGCTAAATTGTTTCTGTTTGATAAAATTTTTCTTGTAAGGGAGAAGGTTAATCTGTATATATATATATATATATATATATATATATATATATATATATATATATATATATATATATATATATATATATATATATATATATATATATATATATATATATATATATTGGAGAGTAAAATGAAAGTTAATTTCATGAACAAGAAGGTATTAAAATATTGTGATGGTGAATTATTTTTGAACAAGATTTTTTAAGTTTTTTTTTTTTTACCTGGATTAATCCTTTACACATGCTTCTATCATTACAGGTGGTTCTGGTTATCCTCTGGAGCCCTTTTGTAATGACTCTAAAGTCAACCAAGAACTGCAGGCAGAGCAGTTCTAGGCTGGGACAGCCTTCAGGAGGTAAACATATCACGCAGGGAAGCCACAGAACGCCTGACTTCTGATCTTTCTAAAATTTCTGATTGGGGCAGAGCAAACTTGGTATTGTTCAATGCCTCAAAAACTCAATTCCTCCATCTATCAACTCGACACAATCTTCCAGACAACTATCCCCTCTTCTTCAATGACACTCAACTGTCCCCCTCTTCTACACTGAACATCCTCGGTCTGTCCTTTACTTATAATCTGAACTGGAAACTTCACATCTCATCTCTAGCTAAAACAGCTTCTATGAAGTTAGAAGTTCTGAGACGTCTCCGCCAGTTTTTCTCACCCCCCCAGCTGCTAACTCTGTACAAGGGCCTTATCCGTCCATGTATGGAGTATGCTTCACATGTATGGGGGGGTTCCACTCATACTGCTGTTCTAGACAGGGTGGAATCAAAAGCTTTTCGTCTCATCAACTCCTCTCCTCTAACTGACTGTCTTCAGCCTCTCTCTCACCGCCGCAATGTTGCATCTCTAGCTGTCTTCTATTTTCATGGTAACTGCTCTTCTGATCTTGCTAACTGCATGCCTCCCCTCCTTCCGCGGCCTCGCTGCACAAGACTTTCTTCTTTCTCTCACTCCTATTCTGTCCACCTCTCTAACGCAAGAGTTAACCAGTATTCTCAATCATTCATCCCTTTCTCTGGTAAACTCTGGAACTCCTTGCCTGCTTCTGTATTTCCACCTTCCTATGACTTGAATTCCTTCAAGAGGGAGGTTTCAGGACACTTATCCACCAATTTTTGACCACTGCTTTGACCTTTTTAGGGACTGGCATTTCAGTGGGCATTTTTTTTTATTAGATTTTTGTTGCCCTTGGCCAGTATCCTTCCTACATAAAAAAAAAAAAAAAAACTTAGTATTTTTCAGTGCTTCAAAAGCTCAATTGCTCCATCTGTCAACTCGACAAAACCTTCCAGACAACTATCCCCTTTTCTTCAATGACACTCAACTGTCCCCCTCTTCTACATTGAACATTCTCGGTCTGTCCTATACTTATAATCTAAACTGACACGTTTCATCTCCTCTCTAGCTAAAACAGCTTCTATGAAGCTGTGTTCTGAGACGTCTCCGCCAGTTCTTCTCACTCTTCCAGCTGCTAACTCTGTACAGGGACCTTATCCGTCCATGTATGGGATATGCTCAACATGTCCCGGGGGGGGGGGGGGGGTTCGACTCATACCGCTCCTCTAGACAGGGTGAATCAAAGCCTTTCGTCTTATCAACTCCTCTCTAGCTGACTGTCTTCAGCCTCTTTCTCATCGCTGCAGAGCTGCATCTCTTGCTATCTTCTACCGCTATTTTCATGCTAACCAGTCTTCTAAACCTGGTAACCGCATGCCTCCCCTCCCCCCCGCGGCCTCGCTGCACAAGACTTACTTTCTCTCACCTCTATTCTGTCCAACTCTCTAACGCAGGAATTATCCAGTCTTCTTAATCATTCATCCCTTTCTCTAGTAAACTCTGGAACTCCCTGTCTACATCTGTATTTCCGTCTTCCCATGACTTGAACTCCTTCAAGAGGGAGGTTTCACTTATTCTTCAATTTTTGACTACCGCTTTGGACCCTATTCGGGGACCGACATCTCAGTGAGCCTTTTTTTTCTTTTTTTGGACTGGGGGGATGGAGGGGGTTGTTGACCTTGGCTGGTATCCCTCCCACATAAAAAATAAAAAAAAGTACACCTACAACAGCCATACAGCAGAGGAGGATAATTACTCCCAGTGAAGTCTAAAGCAATGGATCAGGGGGTGTAGTGAACTTATCATTAAAACCAGCTGTGAGCTCACTGAACGTTTCCCTTTGTGTCTCATAACACAAAGGTGCAGTCACAGTATGCCCTCTAAAGACAACTCTTCCTCCATACAAAACTACAAGCACCTGATAACACACACACACACACACACTCTTCACTTAAAAAAAAAAAAATCAAAATTATCATGGCGACTCCTACACCAGCCTCGGAGTCCTCATCTGGGGAGGGGACCACAAATGTCCCCAGGTCGGAATGCTCTTCTGATAACGACCCTAAGTGTCTTGACACCTCCCTCGACTTTTTCTTCATTTACTTCTGTAACATTCGCGGTCTGAGATCTAGTTTTCAATCTGTAGAACACCACCTCTCCTCTTCTAAACCTCATATTCTTTTCCTCACTGAAACACAGGTGTCTGAGACAACTGACAGTAGCTCCTTTTATGTTCTCTTCTACTTTCTCTATCCTCATTTTCAATCCAAAGCTGTATGTTGCGCAATCATGTAACTTGTTCTCCTGCCCACCCTCTTGAATCTTCCGAGTTTTCCACCACTACACGATTACAGATTCACTCTCAAACTAAATTTATCTGTGCTGTATACCTTTCACCTAACTCCTCTGAATATAAGAAATTCTTTGACTACTTAACTTGCAAAGTGGAGGACATTCTGACTCTCTTCCCTTTTGCAGAGATCTCCATTCTTAGAGACTTCAATGTTCACCACCATCTTTGGCTTTCCTCTCCCTTCACTGACCATCCTGGTGAACTAGCCTTCAACTCTGCTATCCTCTACGACCTAGAGCAATTGGTGCAACACGCTACTCGTATTCCTGACCGTCTTAGAGATACGCCCAACATCATTGACCTTTTCCTGACCTCTAATCCTTTTGCTTATGCTGTCACCCTCTCTTCTCCGTTGGGCTCCTCCTATCACAATATCATATCTATATCTTGTACTATCGCTCCAATCCCTCCTTAGGATCCCCCTAAGCGAAGGTGCCTCTGGCGTATTGCCTCTGCTAGTTGGGGGGGACTTGAGGAGGTATTTTGCTGATTTTCCCTGGAATGACTACTGCTTCCGTGTCAGAGACCCGTCTTTGTGTGCCGAGCGCATAACAGAGGTGAGTATCTGACATGGAGGCGTACATTCCTCACTCTTTTTCTTGACCTAAACCTTCCAAACATTGGTTTAACACAGCTTGTTCTCGTGCTAGTGGTATACATGGTAGAGAGGTGGCCCACTAAAGGTACTTAAGCCTTCCATCACCAGAATCTCATGCACTTTATATTTCTACCCGGAACCATGCCAAGCCTGTTCTCCAACAAACTAAAAAGTACTTTATTAACAGAAAGTGTCAAAATCTTTCAAGATCTAACTCCCCTCGTGACTTTTCGCATATTTCTCCAATAACTTTGCTTCTTTTTCTTTTCCTCTTTTATTTCAACCAGATGGCACCACTGCTATCACATATATTTCTAAAACTGAACTCTTCGCTTAAACCTCTGCTAAAAACTCTACCTTGGACGATTTAGAGCTTGTTCCTCCCTATCCTCCACCCTCTGACTATGTTATGCTACCTATTAAAATCCTTCGCTATGATGTTTTCCATGCCCTCGCTGGCCTAAATCCTAGGCAGGCTTATAGACCTGATGGGATCCCTCCTATTGTTCTTCGAAAGTGTGCCTCCGTGCTTGCACCTTTCCTAGTCAAACTCTTTGAACTCTGTTTGCCAACATCCTCTTTTCTTTCTTGCTGGAAGATTACCTACATTCAGCCTGTTCCTAAAAAGGGTGACCGTTTTAATCCCTCAAACTACCGTCCCATTGCTTTAATTTCCTGCCTATCTAAAGTTTTTGAATCTATCCTGAACAGGAAGATTCTTAAACATCTATCACTTCACAACCTCTACTGGTGATCTTCTGGCTTTCCTTACTGAGTCTTGGTCATCCTCTTTTAGAGATTTTGGTGAAACCTTTGCTGTTGCCTGGGATATATCAAAAGTTTTTGATAGAGTCTGGCACAAAGCTTTGATTTCTAAACCACCCTCCTATGGCTTCTATCCTTCTTTCTGTAACTTCATCTCAAGTTTCTTTTCTGACCGTTCTATTGCTGCTGTGGTAGACGGTCACTGTTTTCCTAAATCTATTAACAGTGGTGTTCCTCAGGGTTCTGTCGTGTCACCCACTCTCTTTTTATTATTCATCAATGACCTTCTAAACGAAACTTCTTGTCTTATCCACTCCTACGCTGATGATCCAACCCTGCACTTTTCCACGTTTTTTCATAGACGTCCAACACTTCAGGAAGTAAACATTTCACGCAGAGAGGCCACAGAACGTCTGACTTCTGACCTTTGTAAAATTTCTGATTGGGGCAGAGCAAACTTGGTATTGTTCACTGCTTCAAAAACTCAATTCCTCCATGTATCAACTCGACACAACCTTCCAGACAACTATCCCCTCTTCTTCAATTACACTTATCTGTCCCCCTCTTCTGCACTGAACATTTTCGGTCTGTTCTTTACATATAATCTGAACTAGAAACTTCACATCTCATCTCTAGCTAAAACAGCTTCTATGAAGTTAGGCGTTCTGAGACGTCTCCGCCAGCTTTTCTCATCCCACCAGCTGTTAACTCTGTACAAAGGGCTTAACCCTCCATGTATGGAGTATGCTTCACATGTCTAAGGGGGTTCCACTCATTCCGCTCTTCTAGACAGGGTGGAATCAGAAGCTTTTCTTCTCATCAACTCCTCTCCTCTAACTGACTGTCTTCAGCCTCTCTCTTATCGCCGCAATGTTGCATCTCTAGCTGTCTTCTACCGCTATTTTCATGCTAACTGCTCCTCGCTGCACAAGACTTTTTTCTCTCACCCCTATTCTGCCCACCTCTCTAATGCAAGAATTAACCAGTATTCTCAATCATTCGTCCTTGTCTCTGGAAAACTCTGGAACTCCCTGCCAGCTTCTGTATTTCCACCTTCCTATGACTTACATCCCTTCAAGAGGGAGGTTTCAAGACACTTATCCTTCAATTTTTGACTACCGCTTTGGACCCCTTTACGGGACTGGCATCTCAGTGGGCTTTTTTTCTTTATTAGATTTGTTACCCCTAGCCAGTATCCATCCTACATAAAAAAAAAAAAAAAAGTGAAGTCTTCCTCACTTGTTCAAACCCCTACACCAGCACCTTTTGTCTCACATGTGCTATCTCAACCTATCTTAACATCTAAGTGCCCTTCCAGTCTTTCATTATGCTCATGTACACTTAAATATTGTAAAAATAAAAGAGAAGTTTAGTATACGTATTTAGTTTTATCCGCCAAATTTAGCTTAAAGTAATATATATATATATATATATATATATATATATATATATATATATATATATATATATATATATATATATATATATATATATATATATATATATATATATATACATATATATATATATATATATATATATATATATATATATATATATATATATATATATATATATATATATATATATATATATATATATATATATATATATATATATATATATATATATATATATATATATATATATATATATATATATATATATATATATATATATATAAACTACTCATAAAAAAAATGCTGGAAATCTTAAAAGTAAAATATTAATAACGTATTATCATATCTAAAGGTAAGAGAATAATCATACATTATACACAAACATAATGGTCATGTAGTTAATCTTTCTTGACAGCAATTTCTGCGGTTGTTATTCTGACCAATGGCCTGGGAGGAAGGCGATGCAGGTGTTTTTCCTAAGAACTGGCGAGGGATGTGAGGAAGGTGCGGAAACTCCTTTGAGAGCGAGTGGAGAGAAAAATTTTAAAATGTAACAGACTCAACCACGTGGGTACACTAAACACGTGGAACCTAATGAACAAAGGAATGTAAAATATATATGACTGGTACAGTGAATAACGAAATAATGAAATATATACGACTGACATAGGAAGTTACAGAATGTTAAGTTAGTTTACCTTTAGTTTACTTTATGAGGGGTCCAGTAGGTGAGGGTGTGGGGTTGAGGAGGTACTATTGGTTGAAACTACAAATTTACCACATTCTATACTGAAATCATATATATATATATATATATATATATATATATATATATATATATATATATATATATATATATATATATATATATATATATATATATATATATATATATATATATATATTACAAATAAGTTTTTACGAATGAAAATGCGGAATTCTTCAAACTTCAATAGTTTTAAACACCTTGCAGTGCGCTTTATGGTGAACAATAACCAATGACTGATATTTATCGTAATTTGTATACCTCCTAAAACAAATTGTGCCACTATGTGGTGACTTCAGCCTCTAGATTAACGATGAATTTGACCGATATGGCAGGTAATTTATTGGCTTGATGGATTCAAGGCGATTTTATAATAAGGTCAGTCACGCGACTTCTCGTTCGGGACATATCCTGGACTTAATCTTTTTGTGATAGTGACTGGGATAATATTCAGGATGTTGAAATTGAACCAGATAATATTGTCCTTATTGAGTATTTATGTGATAATGCAAGCTGTGGTGAGTGTTATATATTTCAACATTTCCTTATATTATCATATTGTCTATTTTATTCTTCTATTTAACCATGAGATAATATTGTTCCTTTACATTTATTCTCAAGTACTATTACTTTTTAGGTAAACATTTTTTTTCCATTATTACCTATTATTACCTATCATTTTTATTATTGTTGCTATCATTATTGTTATTATTATTATTTTTATAATTATTACTGTTGTTACTAATTTTATTTTCATTATTATTGTTGTTATTATTTGACTATTATTATTATTATTATTATTGTTATTATTATTATTGTTATTATTATTATTATTATTATTATTATCATTATTATCATTATAAATATTATTATTATTACTACTATAATTATCATTATTATTTTTATTATTATTATTATTATTAGTAGTAGTAGTAGTAATAGTAGTAGTAGTAGTAGTAGTAGTAGTAGTAGTAGTAGTAGTAGTAGTAGTAACATTAGTTACTACTACTCTGAAACTATGCGTTTCAGAGGCCTTGACCCGTCGTTTTTCGCAAATGTCTTCAAAACAAATTGTCAGATCAGTATGTCATTTTATCATGACCTGCTTTTTTTACACCCTCCCCTAATTTTTGTCATCATAGAGCATTGGCAAAAGTGCTTAATTATAGCGTATAATCCTTATAATCCTGACTTTTATAGCCCAGTAACCTTCAGCCGAGAAGGTATTCAAACAGGTGGAAATGTCATTCAGTTGTGACGTCAATGATTATATACGGTATCTCTCCTTCGTCACCCTCCTTCCCTGCCCGCCTCCATCCTCGCTTCCTACTACCTCTCCCTCCTCCCCCTCCCTCCACGTAAGATATGTTATAATGGCAAGCCACAGATAGAAGGCAGCCTCAATTTTATTACAATATTCTAAGAAGCAGCTTGCCTCATCGCTGCCATGTCCAACATGTTACGTTGCCGTTATGGTTAAGCCACAATTGCATTACGATTGTTCTACATGTACACCCAGGAAAAAAAGCAGCCACTAGGATACAAATTACTCGGGATAGGTAAGTAATCACGCTTATATTTGTTATTAACCTGTATTCAATTATAGCATTTCATTGCCACACCTTTAATACCCTTATTGGAAACGTGAGCTCGATAATTCAAAATACGTGTAAGAATCCACTTCTAATGTAAAGGTTTGTCTTTCCCACACAGGTCTTTTTCATGGCAGAGGCCATGGGGATGATAGTTAATGCTGTACGGATGATGGTGAAGCGCAGCACGAGCTCATATTCTGGGACATTTCAACACTCCACCCGACAACACCGCTTAGAACACACCGACACCCTTCACCAGTGCACCTGCCTATGACACATTCACCGCTGGTGCCATTCGCCGCCATATAAATGGCAAGTTTACTGCAAAGCAGTTCTTCACCATTCGTATACTGAGTGAAGAGTTAAAAATGGCAAAAATCACCCCAGGGAAAACTTCAGAGACAGCTTTGTGGTGATTATTTCAAAGTATGTGGTTCCGATATAAGACCTCATACAGGAAAATGTACGTGAGGAGTAATCCATAGATGTTGTGTGCCGCCGTGTTAACGTTCTTCGAGCACTCCAGAAAGATCGGGAGGAAGGAAGACAGGTGGTTTACGTCGATGAGACGTAGTTTACCACCCGGATGTACCACAATAAGGAGTGGGTGGACGCATCACAGCCTATCACCAGTGCCATCTTCAAATGTCAGATGGCTCCCGGAGAAGATAAGGGTTTCATCGATGATTCATTTCTGCACTTCCCTGTCAAGAACAAAAGTGGAGACTACCATGGTGAAATTAACAGCACCCTATTCCTTCTGATGTCACAGTTCCTGCCTGCGATCGCTGAGCCATCAGTGCTGATGCTGGACGATGTGCCCTACCACAGCCAGCTGACGGAGGCCCGCTGCCCAGCCACTGCCACCACAAAAGTTAAAATCGCAAAATGTTTGGAGTGCCGCAGAATAGCCTTTCCATCACACATCACATGCCCTGAACTGCTGCAGATCTGCAAGCAGAACCAGCCAGAAGAGCAGTACACGGTTGATAACATTATCCGCTAATGTGGTCATGAGGTCACCCGCCTGCTCATCCTGAGCTCAATGGCATCGAGTATCAAGTTGGTATGGGGCTGTATGAAGCGACATGTGTGCTCCTCGTTAAATCGGTTCACCCGGGCAGATCTGTGGGCCAGGCTACAGGAAGCAGAGCTTATCGCAACCGGAGAGGTTTGGGCGGGTGCTGTGAGAATATCCAGATCGTTCGAGGAAGAGTACTGGTTATCGGATAATATACATGGAGGTGTGGATCCTGTCATCATCACCACTGACAGCAATGACGAGGAGGATTTTTCTCTCGATAATGATGGAGACAAATAAAACGCATTTTCATTTGTTTGTATAACTTTACCACCGATCATTTATATAGTTGATATTGAATCTCCTTTACGTTCTTACCCTGCATCACCTCTCAATCCTCGCTCTATTCGCACCATTAGCCCTTACCGACTCTTATGCAATCTTATATAAATGGCCAAGCCTTTCCTGCCCCATCCTAACACATGTTCAACATAATCGAAAGGAGGATCTTGTACTACTTTCAATTATTATGAGAGAGAGAGAGAGAGAGAGAGAGAGAGAGAGAGAGAGAGAGAGAGAGAGAGAGAGAGAGAGAGAGAGAGAGAGAGAGAGAGAGAGAGAGAGAGGAGGCGAACAGGAAAGGAGGGAGAGGTACCGTGGTGTAATTATTGACGTCACAACTGCTCGAATGACTTCTCGGCTGAAGGCTAGGGGCTATAAAAGTCAAGTATACGCCGTAATTAAGTACATATGCCAATGCTCTATGATGACAAAAATTAAGGGAGGGTGTAAAACAGGTCATGCTGAAATGATATACTGATCTGACTGTTTGGAATTACAATTTTTACCTCTATTAACTTTCTGCATAAGAAATTACTATAATTTCCTATTTTTATGTATGTTTTTATGGAGGCAGTGTGGAAAACTACCTTGTGGCGGAATGGAGCCGGAAAAAAACAAATAAAGATAGAAACATAATAATAACATGAATACTGTATTAACCGTAGGTTTTGCGAGAAATTTATCTGACAGTACTGTCTAGTGAGAAAGTTTTGAAAGGCTTGCTTTACATTTCACCTTGCTAAACCAATGAATGCGAGTGTGTACCGCATGACAAAATTTGATAGTATCCGATAATTTTCTCAGGAGTATTGAATTTCAATGAATGAGTAAATGTTAAGAATAAAGATGATAGTGCTAAGTTTATATCATGATTACACTAAATGTAAATTGCACTGCTGTCTTGAGATTGTAATTAGTGATATTTTTTGTAGGCATGGGTTAATGGCTTGGACGAATTGAGGGAAGGTACCATGACTGGTATCATTATGACATCTGTCTATGAAACTTCATCTTGCGATAAGGACCCTCATCCTGCTTCAAAGGAAGCTAAACAAATTTATAATCATAAATTTCGCTATGAGTGGTTATTATAAATGGAATTCAAAGTCTGGTTGCTAGCACCTTCAAAGAACATAAAGGATGCAAAGTGTTAATTTTGTAACAAAACTGTAGGAAGTCACAGATCATCTTTGCTTAAGTACTATCATACTCAGTCACACATAAACCAAATGAAAGCTAAGCAAACATGTCCTTCAGTAAAAAACTGCTTTTGAGAAACAGTCCCTTCAAAGCCTTTGTAAGGAAAGTATAGAAATACAGGTAGCTGCGTTCATTGTAGAACACAACCTACTTTTCCCTCTCTGGCAAGCCTCTTAATACATCTAATTCAGTCAAGAGCTCCAAGAAACACAACAGAAAAGGTTACACTAACACAGATCAGTGTTGGTGATTCAACGTGTACCAATATAATCAGGCAAGGATTTGGATTATGTTTCACAGAAGAAATTATTACAAAAGTGAGGGAAACCAAATTTAGCATCTTCCTTGATGAGACAACTGATGTTTCCAGAGAGAGAGAGAGAGAGAGAGAGAGAGAGAGAGAGAGAGAGAGAGAGAGAGAGAGAGAGAGAGAGAGAGAGAGAGAGAGAGAGAGAGAGAGAGAACTCTGAATTGTTGTCATATACTTTAATGACGAAAAAATGGAGATTGTCGTTCGTTTTTTTTTTTTTTTACCTTGTTCCTGTTAACAGTGGTACACCAAAAGGACTCTACAGTTTCACAGAGGAGACCCTGCTTTGAAAAAAAAAATCCTATTGAAAAATGTTATTGGATATTCATCTGATACTACAAGTGTCATGTTTAAAAAGAAAGGAAGTGTAGTTTCTCTATTGTAGAAAGACCTGCCCCATGTCATTACTACAAGATGCAGTTGTCACCTGATTCACCTGTGTGCTTGTTATACCTGTTTGAAACTTTTAACATTGTTAGAAGATATACTTATAAATGTGCATGCTCACTTCAATCGGTCGAGCCAAAGAATTCACAACTTGGATGATTTTCAGAGATTTTGCAATATTCCTTTTCATAAAATTCTTGGTCTTTCACAAATTCGATGGTTGTCAATGGAAAATGCTGCAAACAGATTCTTGAAACAATGATGTGTTTGTTCTTCAGCTCTATTTCACAGACCAAGTATCGGTGAAAAATGATTCCTCATATACAAAGATAAGCATCCTGCTTTCAACACACTACTTCAGAGTGAACTCCCTGTTCTTCACCTTCTAATAGGAGAGGTTACTAAGCTCCTAAAAGAAGTACTCTGTGACTTAAAAATTGATGCTAGATCTGAGGACCCTTTTAAAAGTTGACATTCATGGTAAAAAAAAAAAAAAATAAAATAAATAAATAAATAAATAAATAGATAAATAAAAAAAAAGTTGACATTGATCATGTCTATGTTGATGTAGCTGCAACATGTACTCTCAGTGTAATCATAAAAATCCCGGTGGAGCTAGACATGCTCGAATACCATGCAAACTTCATGGTGGAACTGGTAGAGAGCAATTCCGGAAGAGATTCAAGGAGATAAAAGAGAGCAGATTTTGACATAGACTTCTTGATACCATCTAATGCAGTGAAATGTCATCCTGTTTCATTGGCAGGACTATATAAATCCTTCTCCTTTTTGATAGATGTAGCTCCACTTGAACTGGTGGATATGCAGGCAGGCAACTGAAGAAAGTAACACCTTGAAGACTAATGAAACTGATATTCATTTCTGGAGAGAAAGACCGAACCAAGGAAACATAGTTGGTGAGTTGAAATAGAGTAATCTTCGAAAAGTTATTGGGTGCATGATTTCACTACCTTGTGGAAATTCTCCAGTTGAAAGACCTTTTAGCACTCTGAAAACAGTTAAGAATGATCACAGAAATTCTCTGAAAAGGGAAAGCATTTTGAGACTACTCCATGGAAAACAAGTTGGGATATCTGTTGATAAATTAAGTGTACAGGATAAAGCTTATCCAAAATGTCAGAAGTAATGTAACAGATACTCATTGCAGAAGCAGTGAAATCATTGCAGAAGCAGTGAAATCATTGCAAACAGTGAAATAATTGCAGAAGCAGTGAATCATTGCAAACAGTGAAATCATTGCAGAAGCAATGAAATCATTGCAGAAGCAGTGAAATCATTGCAGAAGCAATGAAATCATTGCAGAAGCAGTGAAATCATTGCAGAAGCAGTGAAATCATTGCAGAAGCAGTGAAATCATGATAATGCTCATGAATTGTGAAGTAGATAATAAGCAATGCATATTTTTGTAAGGAAGTGTATTTTTCTTTTTTTTTTTCTAATGCTAAGGATGTTTAGTTATTAATTGATTTTAGTTTAGTCTTTGTTAATTTGTTATAAAACTTCCTGGAAATCACTCTAGTCTATCTCAGCTGCTAAGGCATGTCATTAATGTATTTCATTTTAACATTTTATTAAGAACATAATGAAAATTTACTCATCAGAAGAAAAATTCAAAGACTGTTACTATTTCTTCTTATTTCGAGAGAAATCAGTCAAAAAGGAAATTACTTTTTTTTTGTAGTTACTGTAGTGTAATATCTGTGTAATTGTAGAAAATGAACTTCTGAAATATTCAATAACCAAGTTTTCCTATTACTTCATTAAAAAAATATTTTCAGATATTTTCAAATGACAGCTGTAACTCATTTGAATGGATAAGCTCGTGTAAGTTGCTGGAGGTCGGACACCTATGATCCATCGTCACTTTAATAGAGCGTGCTAGGGAGTCATCTTCCAGGCCACCTCGGTCTCTCCACATGGTCGAAAGAGAGAGAGAGAGAGAGAGAGAGAGAGAGAGAGAGAGAGAGAGAGAGAGAGAGAGAGAGAGAGAGAGAGAGATCTATGCTCCATAGTCCATAGTCAGCCTCGCTCCCTCCACATGCTAAAAAAAAGAAAAAAAAATCTGCCTCGAAGCTTACAAGGGTGGTAACCAAATTCAACCAGACAGAGGTCATTAGAGGTAGTCCTTCGGACTCCCAGTAACTGTTTGATGCTTTGATGTTTGATTTTTTCACAACCGTATAACAGGGTGGACGTCAGGGCTGCCTCGAATACTTTGCGCTTAGCGGTGAAAGGGATGTCATTATTTTTGTTAACAAAAACCACAAACTTAAGCGTATGGCACATTTTGTTTTGCGCACGTGGTCTGATGGATGAAGTGGCGGAACCGTACGCAGTGAACGAGCTACCGAGGTACACGTGCTGCTGGCACACCTCCACCACCAAGCTCTCCACGTACAAAGGCTGTCTGTCCTCGCTGCCGTTGATAACAAAGTATTTAGTTTTCTTTAAATTTACCTCCCATGCCGTGTGAAGTACAAAAATCTTTCAATATCATAATTTTACTTGGAATGGCAGCTCTGTACGTGGACAGCATCAGTGTCATCCATCAGGAGTAACACGTGCAGCCAGGCAAGAAATCCATCAGCGCAGCAGTTTTGCTTGATAAGAGTTATTAAGTCATTAACAAAAAATAATAAACAGTAAGCAAGATGTCGAGCAACCCTCACGCACACCAATCGAGGCAGTGACGATTGCTGTACCCACTATACATGGCGACTATAGCAAGCAACATTACCGTCCCACAACCCAATATCTTTAAAATAAATTTTAAAAAAAGTAAATAAAAATAATGCGTTTCTAAGTACGTTATCATACGCGCGAGTAAAATTTACAAAAAAAAAAAAGAGTAGTAAAAAAATTAATTTCTTCTTTCGTGACTGTATGTTCAAGGCGCCCCTCCTCACCTGCCTCCTCTCTATGAGCTTTAAACCATTTGCTTAGTCAATCACAAAGCACCATGTCATACAAATTTCCGATATTGTTGATTATTGTTATACCTCGCTAATTATTAACTAGAGCACGGGATCCTCGTTTGAAAACGGTGGAGAGCTTAGCAGTCACCCAGCGGCTGGGATATGTGGCAGACATAAAAATGTCATTAGATAGGGTAGTTATACACAGGAACCACATCGCAAGAAGCTGTTTGAACATCCCTGGCGGCACCCCATCTGGCCCGCACGCCGCATCTGATCAACTGCGCGAGGAGATATCGGATCATCCAGTCCAAGGATATACACTTCGCCTTGAAATTCATCTATATTTGGCTGCCTCACATCGGGAGGGTTAAATATCATATTAAAATTATTTTGAAACTTTGAATGAAAGGGGACATGACATCCTTTGCTATGGGGGACGTGTGGCTGACTTCTCTCCTATAATCGACTGCATGCCATATCCTTGCATGGTTGTTATTGTTTAGAACAAGGATTCCCAACCTTTTTGTTCATTTGTATCTCTTGGATATTTTTATAGGTTTTCGTGTACCTATAAATAAATAAAAAATAAAAAGATAGAACTGTAATATTTTGATATTGCACTGTACTCGAAAGTACTCGTAAAATAGTTGAGTAGGTGGTGTCCAAGTAACACACAAATACATGATATTGTGCACTTAAGTATGAGTACATGTACCAATTTGGACCCAAGCCTGGTAATGATATGACTTTAAAGATATTTTTTTTAGCATTATTCCCGGATATTCTAATCTTTTAACTTATTATGTGTAGTAATTTTTTTTTATGTAACACGTGCAACAAAGCTACGGCAGCAGTGGTGGTGACGAGTCACGTCATTACACCTTCACTAGTTGGTATACAAGTTGGTATACACATCCAGTATCTGATACTTTCAGGGTCAGTGCAGATTCCGGTCACGGGAAGTTCCATATTAGTGAAAACCAAATGGTATTCACCCTATTCTTGATATAATTTAGATAAAAGTTTTGCTTACCAAAATGAGGAAATTAGAAAAAAATAAAAACACAACATTGTGCAATCTGACTGCAGATTACAACACCATTTATTGCACAGTAATGGTTATTCTCTGAAACACAATCTATCCCATGAAAAGTGCAAATGTACCACTGGGGGGGTACATGTACTCCAGGTTGGGAACCCCTGGTTTAGAATATGTTGCCATCTGTCCTGCCAGGGCATTCTAGGCGTACACGCAACTTCAGTCTTCTTCCTTGCACGTGCGCACTCGTAAAATAGAACACTGATGTGGGCGGATACGTCAACTTCACCGCCAAACACTTGGGGCTCACGCCGAGCTAACTCCTGAATTAACCTATTACCATCTATCTTATCATATCTCACAGGACACTTACTCAAAACATTATTGGCTTTATTGTGTGTGTGACGCCCGTGCAGACAGGCAATCTAAACTGGCGAACAGGCCGCGGAGGGACATACACATGGGCGCGTGGTGAAATGGTAGCGTAAAGTTTTGGTGAACTACAAAGTTGGATACGAAGCTGAGCAGGTTTGAAGACAAAATACAGGAGTCCAGCTCAGACATCCACGATGCCAATTGCGGATAAGTTAATTTGCTTTTTAAATTATTATTGCATGGCTTGAGGCTGTTCAAAACCAACAAGTGTTCATCAGTACACATCCTCAACAGTGTCTTTGGGTTATCATACGCTATGCGTACCGGGTTACAATGTCGGGATAGGACAAATCGTTCAGACCAAGGCTTACTGGCAACTCAGTATGCTATTACCATAGCGAGCGTTAAAATCACCGAACACCACCTGTTATAACTGTTTTGATCCCCTGTACCCTGGCTAATGCTACTTTTCCTGTATCCTGCCTAATGTTACATAAATGAAATAAGGAGAGTCCGCTGGAGGCATGCAACAGAAACCAACCAGGGTATCGGGGACGAGTTTGAACCACACTGACATCTGTTTCCGTGACATATGGCTGTAAATGATCCTTCAAGGCTGGAGGTTTTCTGGGTCTTGTAGTAGATGATGAGCTTGAGCTTGATGTCCATGTTGACCGGTGACACGTTGTTGTGGATGATATTTTCATTGCTTTCTCGTCATCCTTATACACTCATGACATCGTGTTCTTGTAGAAGAGGGTGATGTTTTTGGCTTGAGCGAGTTGTCACACATGTAACTGTCGAGGCGCTGGCGTATTACTTTTTTGAATTTCTTGCTGCGAGTAGCCATTGTTAGTGAGGAGCTAAGATATTCTCCTTGGCTCAGCAGTTACTACCTTCCATGAAGAGGAGTGTGTAAGGCCTCTCTTAACGAAAGCGTTGATGACGCTATGTTTATAATTTTCTGGGGCAGTCGCTCTTCCCGTTAAGGCAGAAGCCAAAGTTTGTTGATTGCACGTACACTGACGTTGAAAAGGAGGAGCTCTGAGGATGAACCATGACGTCAAGGAAGGGGAGTTTGTTTTCTAATTCGTGGGTGTAGTTGACGCAGAAGTTTCTCTTGAATTCGTCGATCAGGTGTAGGACTTCCCCTTCGGTGTTGGCATTGATGTCATCGACGTATCTTGCGTATACTGCAGGTTTTACGCAAAAAAAAAGAAAAAAAAAAACTTCGACTGCTTCCATGTAAAAGTCTTCAAAGAGGACACCAAAAAGTGATCCCATCGCGACAAACACGCCTCTTGATGTCATTTTTGCAAACTGTTCTATTCCCAGGACGCTTTCTCATACTGTACTTAAGCGCGTTAACGCACCAGTTTTTCCGCACTTCTCCTGTTGATCTTACATAGACCGAAAGATGTCTTGAGAAAATGAACTTTGGTCCACTCCTCCATCAACTAAACCCTGACGAGTGCATCCTTGTGCGAAAAATATGAAATACACTAAATAAAAAGAACAATGCACGTCTTGCTGTTGATTTCAATAGTACATACATTCAGAACGGTTTATTATCAATATATATATATATACTCGTATATATATATATATATATATATATATATATATATATATATATATATATATATATATATATATATATATATATATATATATATATATATATATATATATATATATATATATATATATATATATATATATATATATATATATATATATATATATATATATATATATATATATATATATATATATATCTACAGTGACGAAAAGCTAGGAAGGCGCTCCCTCACCTTCTTCAGCCTGTACACTTTAGCGATACATCTCAGAAACTCCCGCCCACTGCTCCCCGTACACTCCAGTCTTCAGGTAATGTGTTCATACTCCTTCTGCAGCATTGTGATATATGAAGGTCACCCATTGCATGCTAAAATCTGAAATTATGATCACATGTAATAGATGAGCATATCGGTGCCTGAACAAATGAGAACGTATTATTTTAAATTTAAATTAATAAAAATAATTAACTGAACATAATTAACTATTTTTCTGAAAGTCAGTTCTGGAACTTGTACTCTCGATTAATCTATCAAAATTAATACAAGTTACAGATAATATAACACATGGTGGTAGTGCATCATATGGTGAAGTTTGGCAAATTTCTGACATACCTAGTTAAATTCATATACTGACGTCATAAATGAGAAATGATTTTTAACGTAGATAAATGTTTAAAGATTATATATATATATATATATATATATATATATATATATATATATATATATATATATATATATATATATATATATATATATATATATATATATATATATATATATATATATATATATATATATATATATATATATATATATATATATATATATATATATATATATATATATATATATATATATATATATATATATATATATATATATATATATATATATATATATATATATATATATAAAGCTAAATTTGCATATTAATACTGAATATGCAAAGAAGGGCTAATTAATATTGAATTAGGAAAAGACTCATTGGATAGTTATAACAGCTTCTGACTTTCAATAAATAGTGATGCAAGGAAGAAGTGGTTAGATAATTTCTCTCTCCATAAAGGAAGAATTTGAGATCAAACAAAATATATTCGAAAAGTTATTCATGTCTTTCAGAGAGAGGTTTCGTGATACCTCACTACATAGCTCTAACAGTGCATTAGGACCGTCGTCTTAATGGGACTAACGGCTCTAGTGTTATTTTTTTTTGCCTTAGCTCTTTTACATTATATATATATATATATATATATATATATATATATATATATATATATATATATATATATATATATATATATATATATATATATATATATATATATATATATATATATATATATATATATATATATATATATATATATATATATATATATATATATATATATATATATATATATATATATATATATATATAATATGATGCATCACATAACAATAACAATAATCTTAGGTTGTTACTTAAAAAAAATGCTACACATTGCAACAGTTTCGCCTTCACTGTAAAATTCTGTGATCTCATTTCGCTTTGGAGAAAATTGTTAATCAAAACGTCACCAGTATAGTCACTACGCCCACCTCTTGAAGTTTACTATTCAGTGGCTCAGAAGAACGGTAGAGACAACAACAGAGTCTAGAGTACCTGGCGAGATAGCTCGCAGCCGGAACGGTGCATGGAGGACTTGAGTAAGCAGGGGCAGACAACGCCGAGACGCTATACTGTCTGTCCTACCACTGCGACCATATATATTAGCTGAATTCTTTCTTATTTGTAGAGATACTGTTCTGTAGTGCTGCCAGGATGTTCAGTGTGCCCCAGTGAAGGTGCCAAACAAAATTTAGTGTTACTAGGTTGCTGTATATTACAAAGAAGTCCAGAGAGCCAACCCGCTGAGTCTAACTCTCGAAGCTGGCCAGACTCAACTAAGAGCTCGGGAGCCAAATTTATCACTATTTAATGGGATAGGTTATTTATGTGCGACTTTGTCATTATGTCTTAGTGTGTGTGTGTGAGTGTGTGTGTGTGTAGAATTAAAAAAAAAATACTCAGGGGCAATTTTATGTCATATTTGTATATAAAAAAAAGAACAGAGCCAGTAGCATATAGTTTAAAAAAAAAAAAAAATGAACAAAAGCAATAAATTTTCCTCGAGGTGATTTCTCCTGAGTAGTAACAAAAAAAATATTCTCATTGCTGAAAAATACCTAAAGAAAAAAAAAAGAGAGATCAATCAATGAGTAAATAAGATCAAAATTTGTTATAAAGTGATAGCCCTTGCAATCAATCATTCAGTACATAATTCCATAGAACATAGGTTTGTTTCCATTTACATACTCTCTATTAAGCATAAACATTTCTAGTCATCATAATTATAAGGAATGTCTGTGAAGTTGTTCAATTCCACTCTTTGCTCTTCTTGATTCTCCTCTTCCTCATCTGTAGGCTCCACTAACACATCAATCAATTCCTCTGGCATTAGTGGTCCACTGCACTATTTAATATCTATGTGTACATCAGTGACACACAAGCCATGACCATCTGGAAAAGGCACATCTGGAATTGCTTCATCTGCTCTGGTAGTTTGCCCTCTTTATATATTATCTTAGTGACATCTGACATGAGGGCAGAAGGCTCATGTCTATCCCATCACAGCCGGAGAAAACTCTTGTCTTCGGGCTGTATCTCTGCTGAAATAAATCATGCAATTGCTTGTCAAGTGATGTATAAGGTGAGGACCTTCGGTAAAGTAAGCATATAAATCGTTCTAGATTAATAAAAAAAATATCTTTATGTATGTTAGGGCTACCTCATAAAGCTTTGAAGGTAGAAAAAAAAAACTTAGGGTTGTCCCTAGCAATTTCAAAGCCAGTACAAAGGCGCTCACTGTATCGCATCCGGAATATGCATGTAAGGATAGCAAGATTTCGTAAAGCGCCTGTCCCATTTCTTCTTTGACTTCCTGCATATATATCAAGCGTCTTTTGTTACCAGTTCTGGTATCAAAAAGAAAGTCTAGTTTATTTGTTGTGCAAACTTAAGCAGTAATGTAAACACATCTGTACCAGGTGATCTGACAACAATCATTTTGTCCGCTATCGTGTTGTGGGCCATATGAAGTATGTGCAAGATTATTCTGCTGTCTGCTTCCTCCTGTGTCGACTTCAAGTTTTGCACTATTTCTGCTTGTGATAAGTCCATCTGAACTTGTGATGAAATGCAGTGAAGCCCATTTACAAAGAAAACAGCTTTGTCCTTCGATTTCATTGCATACTCGTCTTTTTTCCACTCTTCGAAGAGGAATTGGATATGCTGCTGCTTGTTTTCTGAATTGGATATAAATTCCTTCCAGTTGTGTGGCACTTTAGTCTGACTACCTTTGAGCAAATAAGGCTTTGAGGCTCCCTATGCTTCCTTTCTCAATGTTTAATGTAACGTGGTTTGTAGGCGTCTGTGACAAAAATCAGTACGACTTACTCTGGGTGATTGCTCAAAC
The DNA here is from genome assembly GCF_035594125.1 of Scylla paramamosain. Lineage (NCBI taxonomy): Eukaryota > Metazoa > Arthropoda > Malacostraca > Decapoda > Portunidae > Scylla > Scylla paramamosain. Next base: position 19,911,894 of record NC_087166.1, on the reverse strand, counting down.
ACCTTTTCAGCCAGTTCACCATATGTTGATGGAAGTGCTACTTAAGTTCGTAACACAGCATTTCCATCGATAACACAACTTATACGCTCTAATTCTGAAATTTTTGCTAGAACATGTTCTGTTTCCAGAGCATGGAGCAGCTTGGCCTTGTCGGTTCTGACAGGTGTTATATCTGCTGTTGCTAACGACCAAGGAACAGATCGTAGTGGATAACTCATCACATTCTCCATGTCTGTGTTATACTGTGTAGCCATTAATGCAACTTGACATAATTAATTTCTTTCCGCTTTGTTTGGATTTTTTTCTTTGCTTTTGACAGTGGCATACTTTACAGTGGAAGGAGAGGTCTTAAGGTTTTGCCTTTTGCTAGGATCATTAAAGCTTTTCTCCTTCTTGAAAAGTCTTTCTTGGATAAAACTTTCAAATATTTGTTTGCCCAACCAAATCAAACAAATCAAATCAAACAGTTGTTGTTCAACATCTCTGGGAGCAGATGTACCAGAAGAAAGACAATATAACAATTCCTTGTCTCCAACTTTGAATGGATTTATGAAATTTTGAAAAGCGTCTCCTACTTGCTGTATATTCAATACTATTTTTAACATGGGTGGGTCACCACGTGAACAGACGCCCACCGTGTCTTGTCCCGGCAAGGGAACAGCCTGCTCCCCGCCTCCGGTACACCCCGCAGGGGAGGAAACTCCCACCACCCCAGCAGAGTCAGTCAGGAGTCTCCCCGCCCTCGGCAGCGACCCCTGACACACCAGACACAACTTGCTGGGGCCCAGACTGAGTACTGACGCCCACAGCATCAAAACACCATGTGACAATTCCACCTGAGTGCCACCTCCGAGAGTCTCCGCAGGTTGAGGCAAGCCATCAAACAACCCAAATACAACACTCCAGCCTTACCCTCGGCAACACTCTCACCAATGACAGGTGCTTCTTGCGATGGCTCTGGGCTGGTGCAGTCAGCCGCAGCACGCTGACTTAAGGACGAGTTTGACTCTGACTCTGACTCGTCAAAACCCTGGCCAACAGCGGGACAGGCCTCTGGGCACTCTGACCCAACTGCAGCATCAGTATTAACACTGCGCTTTTTTTGTGGTGCCCCTGTTTTAGGGCAGTCGACCCCTGGAGTGGCAGATCCCGCGGGCACCCGACGACGGGGTGCTCGCCTCGCCTTAGAGCGAGTAACAACAGAGTCAGCATTCTCAGCAACCTCCATATCCAGGTCGGCGTCCGCGGATGGGAGCTGCACCCAGATTTTTTCACCTGCCAGGTCATTCCTCAGAAGGAAATCAACACCAGACACTGCCAGGTCTTCCGCTGATGCCACCCGCGCCTCCGCGGACACTAGCGGGCATGACAGCCTAATCTCCGTTGTAGCAAAGCTCTCCGCGGCACTAATTCCCCGGCAACACACAGGCTGATCACAGGCAACTCGACTCCTAGTCACATTCCTGCACAGCGACTGTTGTGCTGCTGTGTCTCTTAAAATAGTGACAGGATACGTAATCCCATAAATTTCAATAGTGCCCTTACATAAAAATGGACGGCACCTGTCCAACTCAGACCTCACAAGGGACAGTGAGGTAACAACAGATGAGGGGATGCCCATACCGGTAGCTTTCCACCCTCGTGACCAAACACAGCTTAGATCTCATCACCCTCCTGGTCCCGACCCTGGGACACCATCAAGGGCACCAGCTTCTGAGGCGTCATGGAAGCTGTGACGGTTATTAATTTGGGAAAATTACATTTGAAGTGTCCCGTACTTCTACAATAATAACACGTGGGTTGCACGCTATACCTGTGAGCGTTGTGTTGCATGCTCCCCGTTGCATGCTCCATCGTGGGCTGGGTTTAGACATTACCAATAGGGATAACTCGCCCCGCCTCATTATAGGAGCCCCTACTATAATTTGGTCTCCCAGCCAAGCTGGCGCCGGCCGCGCCACCAGACACATCACCAGCACCACAAGACGTACCACTGATCCACAATGATCCACTGATCCACCAGGCAGGTGTGACAACACGTGGTCATCTGTCCACGTTCCTGCCTCCTTAAGGCTTTTGAACCTTTTCTCACGGAGCAGCGGTATTAATTCCTTTTCGGCCACGTTAATAAACTGCTCCATTACCAAGAGTAAACTCACAATAAGAAGTGGCCTGCTCGCTAGCGATGACTTTTCACATGTCTCCTCCAGATAGCGAGCACACTCAAAATATGAGTCACTGGGTCTCTTCTTCCCTCTGCGGAACTATAGGCTATAAACCTCCGGCCGCAGCTCATACACTCTCAAGATATTAGCCTTTAAATCCTCATAATCCTCCAAATCATATCATACACTTCCAAGGGCTTACCTCTCAACATATTATCCACTAGGCTAACCCACCTCTCTTGAGGCCAACCAAATTCTGCGGCTTTCTTCTCAAATCCCCTAGACCACTCCGTCTCCTTCTTTTCATTAAAATCAGGGAATGAACTTCAAACTCCTCACCATCTAGTCTTCGACACATGCACATACGGATGCCCACTACCCACGCGGTCTTTACTTGAATAAAACACTTTACTTTTAAAAATTCTACTGATTAAACAATGTGGCTAGATGAATACTAATTATTTATCTGTCAAGGGCAACTCTTCTGTTGCAAACTACGCGAGATTCAAACTGATTGAAGAAATAAAAACAGAGTAAATTAATCGGGAAAGGAAAGTCTCTCAGTTGCTTGTAGAGAGTACGTGAAATTTAATAAATTTAATTGCATTCAGTTTAACTCAGCCATCCCCACAGCTGTTTACAGCGATAAGTAGAATTTTGAAAATCATTTTGCACTAAGCAAAAATCAGTGTCTCATCCAGTTAGCCTGACGGAGGTGCCCCTCTCTCTCTCTCTCTCTCTCTCTCTCTCTCTCTCTCTCTCTCTCTCTCTCTCTCTCTCTCTCTCTCTCTCTCTCTCTTTTGGCTTGGTGAAGCATTCTCCCACCATTGTTGTTGTGTTCACACTCACATTTCTAGTCTGAATGCGCCTCATGTACATCATTAAACTCACGAGACGTGTTAATACTCTAGTTCCTTTTTAATAAAAAAAAATTAAATATAATTTAACATTAAATACTTTTATGTATGATTTTGACATTCAAATGCAAAAACAATGGTTAGGGTCTATTTTTAAGCGGCAAACACATCACGCATTGCAAATTTGGATTTTTACTTTTCTCCTAGCTAAAGATGACCAGAAAAAAAAAAAAAACTTTCAGCATTTACTGGGAGTAAATTCAAATCTCTTTTAGAGGTTTTTATGTATACGGGCCCTGGACTTTGGGTATACCCACTCACCAGGCTGTGTGTTACATGGTGTAACGATTGATTGATTAAGTTATGGTGCCGCAATATCGCGGTCATATGGCGCCGCTACAAACCTTTAAAAGCAACAAATATTGCAATTTAAAATATTGATATTAAAAACGTTATAGCTATGAAAAAATGTTAAACGACCACTATACAGTAAACATAAAAATAGAAACGAAAAGAACCATAAAACATAGCCTTAAAAAAAAAAAGTGAAGAACTAAGAATGAGAGGAGTGGCATATCAATGTTTTAGTTTGATTTAAAGTGAGGAGGTACTGACCCTACTAACCCAGACTACAGTGTCTGGCGTTGTTCGTTCTGTACCCAAGACACTGACCCCACTGATTCAGATATCTGGCGTTGTTCGTTACATCTTCAAGACACTGACCCCATGGACCCAGAAATCTAATGTTGTTCGTCATGTGCCCTGACCTCAATGACCCAGGCCCCAAGATCCAGCGTTGTTCGTTACGTGTCTTCCTCACTTACCTCCATGTTCTGCCAGTGCAAAGATAAAGTTCTGCCTAATACTGCGTTATTTATAAAATAAATAGAAGAACAGCTAAAAGGTAATCTATAATTTGTTTAGAAGACCACCCTTCTCCATAAATATAAAAACATGTCCCAGAGAGAGAGAGAGGGAGAGAGAGAGAGAGAGAGAGAGAGAGAGAGAGAGAGAGAGAGAGAGAGAGAGAGAGAGAGAGAGAGAGAGAGAGAGAGAGAGAGAGAGAGCTCCCCTTCAATCAGCGACATATGGAAAATTCCGTCCTTATCGCGACAGCTGAAAATATATCACTCCCGCAGCTCCACCACACCGGGACATTTCAGTAGAAAGTGTCGCACTGAAAGTGGAACTAAGCAGTCATCATAAAATGGTTAGGTTTCCCGGGATATGAGGTAACCATGAGCGAGGCGCGTGTGACCCGTCCGAAGACGAGCCAGTGCAGTCAGTCTATGAGCGGCGCTCCTGCACATGTACATACGTCCATGAAAAGAAAGCTACAGAAGTTATTTCACCCATCTTAATGGTGGCAACCACATCTTCCCATCTGCCCTGCCAAATGGCAAGAACTGCCACCCTTATACTGGATTATAAATCACGAAAGGGAATAGGGGTCGAAGGAGCAACCCGAGTTGCCACCTCTTTAGCCAGCCTATCGGCCTTCTCATTCCCATTCCCATATGTGAGGATACCTAACAAAATGGTATGTGATATCCTCTACGCTGAAGTAGGTGAATCCACTCTAAAATTGATAAAATTAGGAGGAAGAGAGAGAGGGAGAGAGAGAGAGAGAGAGAGAGAGAGAGAGAGAGAGAGAGAGAGAGAGAGAGAGAGAGAGAGAGAGAGAGAGAGAGAGAGAGAGAGAAAAGTTCCAGGGCAGACAACGCACTTCATATATGCGGTTTTGTTATATTTAAAATAGAGCACCCAGGTGAGCCGTCTGTTAAATATAAGACCCAGAAAGCGAGTCTCCTCCACACATGAAAGTATTCTATGTTATAAGTAAAGGTTTGGTTCAGAGTGAACGCCAAGGAGATGGCAAAAAATGCATAACAACAATTTTCAAAGCTGAGAAGAGAAAACCCCACATCGAAGTCCACCAGAAAATCTTATTAATTACTAATTGCAATATTCAATTAGTGACGTTCGTGTTGCTGAAAAGGAAATTCACAAGTCGTCTGTAAACATCCACTGACTCTCTCTGGTAGTACACTAACCACATTGTTCATTGCAACAGCAAAGTGACACTCAGTATACTTCTTTGTGGCACACCATCCTCAAGTGGGCAGCTTAAGACAGAATGCCCCCAATCCGTACCCGTAAAAAATTATAAGATAAAAAACTAGAGTATAAAAATAAAGAGTCGGCCACGGAGACCGAGCTCAAACAGACTGCGTAAAATGCCATGGCACCAAACTGTGTCATGCTTTCTCCAAATAAAAAAAGATAGAGTCATATGATGTTATTTACTAGCAAATGCTTCACATATAGAAAATTCTAGAGATAATTATTATTATTATTATTAAACATAACGGAGAAGGCAGAGTGGGACGAGCGCAAGCGCTATAAGTTGCCAGATGACAACCCCCACCCACCTTGACCGTAGAAAGAAGAAAGGAAAAGCAATTAGCACAATAGTAGGATGAAATCAGAGCAGGAGGAGAAAATAGGTTAAACAATTATAAAGAACGCCTCAACGAACTGAGAATTATTAAAACTCACAAAAAAATTCAACAAAAAAAAATCAACAATTCTGACTTATTTAATATATGTCAGACAACACGAGTAAATGTAGTATAACTACTTAAAACTTGATGGTATAAAATCACAGGTATAGTTACATAATTTATCACAGGTACAGCTGCAAAAGCAACCAGAGTTTAATTGACTAGACTCTTCAAGATTTTGTTCGAAGCAGACTTGAATTTTTGCACATCACTCGCAGTGCATGTGCCCTCGTCAAGCATGTTCCAAAGTCTTACAGCACAAGGAAAAAAGCTTCGCTGAAACTGACTGGTGTGACACCTAACCTGCTGTAAGCAGCGCGCATGTGAATTTGATGCAAGTCGAGTGTTTCTGGTGGGCACAAATGCATTTGGGATGGAGGCATTCAGCGGGTGAAGCTGGTTGGCATGGATCTTATATAGCATGCAGACACTGCTGACATTGCGTCGGTGACCAAGATCCCAAGCTGCTTCGCCACCACAGAGGAACCTAGCGGAGGAGACAACTCTGTCAATGAGACGGAGGTGGGACACAGCTGCGGAAGACCACACAGGAGCACAATACTCCAGCAGTGGAAGAATAAAACACCGGAAGCAGCTGGCAGAGATAGACTGGTCACCAAAAATCCGGTAAGCCTTCCTCACAACGCCAAGCTTTTGCGAGGCAGAACTGACAAGACGCCTGATGTGCTGTTCAAAAGACAGTTTTGAGTCGAATCTGACACCCAAAATATCAAGCTCATCACATACTGTCAGAGGCGAGCCATCAACAAGCAGAGGGCCGTGAAGGGGATTTAGCGTGCGAGAGCGTGAAATACACAAGCATTTTGATTTTGATGCATTCAGTTTCATGTTCCAGGTGCGACACCAGTCAGATATACGTCTGAGATCCTCATTCAGAGATGTACTAACATCAAGACGTGAATTCGGTGACTCAACAGTAGCAACAAGTGTCACATCATCTGCATATCCGTAAATAGGATTGCTAGTGATTTGTAGTAGATCGGAAGTGTAGACATTGAACAGCAGAGGTCCCAGTACGCTACCCTGGGGAACACCTGAGTGGACGCTGTACCAGTCACTGTAGCAACTATCAACGCACACACGGTGGGTGCGGTGGGTCAAAAATTGAGTCAAGATGGACAGTACCGGGCCACCGACACCAAAAGATTGCAGCTTCCTGAGAAGACCGGCATGGTTGACTCGGTCAAAAGCTGCAGAGAAATCAAGTTGGACTACCCTGGCTTCATGCCCACAGTCAAGAGCTTGCTGAATCTTATGAGAGATAGTGAGTAGCGCATCCGTAGTCCCTAGGTTCTTCCGATAAGCAAACTGATTAGCTGGTATCAAATGAGAGTGTTCAAGGTAACGAGAGAGACGACCAGAAATAACATGTTCAAAGATCTTAGAAAGTAACGGTGTGATAGAGATTGGTCTATAGTTGCTGGCATCAGATGATGGAGAGCCTTTAGGGATCGCTGTGATGTTCGCATTTCTCCAGCACATGGGGAAACTACCGGTCAGGATTAGGCGTCTGAAGACTGCACTCAGTTTGGGAGCAAGAACTGCAGCTGTTTCCTTCAGAAACATAGGAAACATCCCAAGCGGATCCGTGCCGCCATGGGAGTCGAGTGCTAAAAGTAGTCTCATGACTTCCTTAGACCTAAAAGCCAGTTTTGTCAAGACTGGCATGGCGGGAGGCAACTCGCTGGTGGGGGCTGGAGCTCGACAGAGCTTGGAGTCAAAGTGTTTCATCAGCAGATCAGCTTTGCCTTTTGGACTTGTGATCAGCTGTCCAGTATCAGAAAGCAGAGCAGGGAGAGATGGTCGCAAACCAAAGACAACTGACTTCAGCGTGGACCACCACTTGTGCGGGTCAGATGCAGTGGATAGTTTTTCTTTCGCAGAGGTAAAATATTCGCTCTCAGCAGTCCTGTAGACTGCCGCACAGGAAGCTCTGGCAACAGTGTACGCATCCCAAGTTTCACGTGTCCTTAAGTGTGACCACCTGCGATAAGCCGCTTGCTTAGTGTCTCTAGCAGTACGACAATCAATGTTGAACCAGGCCTTGTCGTTGGAGCGCAAACAAACTTTCTTTACAGGAACCCTCCGAGAGATAATACGCTTCAGTTCCTCATTCAATGCTGAGACAGGATCAGGGTTGCTCAAGACTGGTCCTAGACGAATACGAGAAACGTCTTCTCTGACAGAGCTCCAATTAACGCGCCCCTTCAAGAAGACCTCTTTGGTGACTGTGTATGCAGGAATATTTTGTCTCAAGTTGAATACTAATCGCAGAGTGATCTGATGTGCCAAGAGGTGCCATAGTGGTTACCTTGACTGTCTCTGGTACGTCGGTAAAGACAAGATCAAGCCGATTGCCAGCCAGATGTGTTGGACCCACAACTAACTGAGAACATCCAGAGACATTCGCAAAATCAAGAGCAGCACGACCATGGGAGTCAGTTGGAGAAACTGATTCAAGCCATTCACGGTGATGGGCATTATAATCACCAGCAAAAACAAAGGCTGCCTTTCGGTCCTCATCTTGAATCATTGCCATTGCCATTAACAAGCAGTCAAAGATAGTATCGTCACTGTCAGGGTTTCGGTAAGAGCCAAGGATGTAAAAATTCTGAAGCTGCGCACATACACGAATGACGACAGTTTCATGACAGGTACACTCGTATCTCGTTTTCCGATGAGCTGAGAAGCCTTTGCGAATGTGAACCGACATGCCACGTCTCCTTTTAGCTACACTGCGACGAATGAAAAGCGGCTTGCTGAACCCGGGAATCATGAGTTCGGAGTCATGTCGGTAGTCAGAAACGAGAGTCTCTGCGCAGATGACATTGGCTGACAACAGAAACGTCCTTAAGGTTGGCAAAGAGACCTCTGATGTTGGAGTACAAGACCCTACATGTATGACGACGTGATCTAACAGGGCCTGGATTTAATTCAACATCTCCACAGCGGAGCAGCAAAAGATGTGAATAGGGGTCAAGAGATAAGAAAACTAACATGGTCAATGAGAACGCCAGGGTCAATAAAATCAGTAAGGCAGTCAGAGGATGAATAAAATATAAACCCATAAAACTGAAAGTTAAAATAGCGGAACTACGAGGTCGAGCCTGGAGGTGCCGCCACACCAGGTAAGGCAATTATGTTCTGGAACCGCAAGTTCGCCATAATCAAGCGGACCCCGACAGTAGGGATGGCAAATAAAACTGCTGCCACCATACATCCCCTCATCCTGCCTGCACGACTTGAGATTGCAGAGAGGGGAAAACAGAGAAAGAGGATAGGAGTAAAACAGAAGATCAAAAGGTCACAAGCAAGAGAAAGAGAAAGACCTGATGTGTCACCCATCAGGGAAGGGAGGGTGGGAACTCCCTGGAAGACCGGGTGCACAGCTATGGCTGGGAGTCTGAATCCACCCTCAAAGATGGAAGGTAATAAGCAGGAGGAAAAGCAAGAAGCAGCTAGGGGAGAGTGAGGTTGCTGCATTCCTCATCCAGATAGAACTGTCCCCTACCCGGCGTGAAAATAGCTTGCAGATATACTACAAGCTATTTTAGGTAGTTACCTCTTGTCTGTCATTTAAAGAAAACAACAGACATTTGGCAATGGATGATGGGTGCCACCCACCAACCAACCAAAATAAATAAGAGAGCATCAGATGTAGATCTCATTTTCCTCAAACCGTACTGAATAGGTGACCAGTAATTCTCTCTCTTCAAGCACCATATAAACCAGATATGTACCATTTTTTCAAGCAACTTATAAATACATGAGGCTAAGGAAATTAGACGATAACTGGTCGCTAACTGACGATTTTTTCCAGGCTTTGGAATGGGGATAAATACAGCAAAACCACAAGAAGAAGGAAATTCACCGACAGGTATTTCAAATAAAGTTATAAAAGTCAAGTAAAAATGTAAAAGCTTCATCGGACATGGGGCGCAAAAAGGAATATGGGATGTTATCTGTATCCGAGGATGAATCATGGCACTGGGACAACGCCATGCGAAGCTCAAAGAAAATGGGACATTATGAGACTCTACCAGAGGATGGAAAATTGACGCCAACATATTCCAAGTGTCGATGATGAAGAACCATAGGTGCAGTTGGATTCTTTCTGGAGACGCTAGCAAAGTGCTCGAACAGGACGGTAAGTGTCTTAGGGTCTGCCACCGTCCCCCAATCATGGGATAAAACAGGTGGCGGAGGTGCAGAATATTTCCCAAATATCTTGCGAACTCTGTTAGAGACCTCGGTGATTGGAGTGAGAATAGTGATGGAAGAGACATAACTCTTCTAAGACTCCCATCAAGCCCTCTTTAAGGTGCGACGAGCACGGGCACGCGCTTGTTGAAAAGACTCCGAGTAGTGGACGTCTGGATGTCCCCACGATATCGTCAAAGGCGAGGAAAAGTGGCACGCTTTTTTTTTTTTTCGAATGGCAGCTGTGCAACCTGCATTTCACCAGGGAACAGGAAGTTTAGGGAATCCACGAGAGGTCTTAGGGAAGAACTGAAGAGCAGTGGAATGCAAAACATTAGTAAAGTCTATGGCAGCCTCATCACAATTTCGTATCTCATCTACTAAGAGGGCAGGGGTGCTGAGTTCTGTGAATAATTGCCAATCCGCTTGGGCGAGATGCTACTTTCCAGTTATAATCAAGAAAAAAATAAAAGTGCACAGAGAGGGATTATTATTGTAAACATATTGGAAATATTTTATTGTAAAAATATCGGAAACGGGTCACGTCCCAAGAGTTTGAAATCTTTAATCCTGTATCCTGGATAAAAGGAACAAGAAAAAAAAATAGGGTTGACAGTATCATCATCCCCACAAAGGACGGCGAACACTGAAGTTTCCCAATAAAAGAAGAGAAGAAAGAAGAGTATTTAAAAGGTTGTAAAGTTCATTTCTTTCAATATGAACATTGGCAGGCAGATACAGACTGCAGAATGTACAAAAACGATTAATTAAAAAATAAATAAATAAATAAATAACAGCAACAATCTGCAGCGGCGATTGAATCTGCAGGTGGATAAAAGGAATATTATTGGGAACTGGTGAAGAAGTAGAGTGGAGAAGAAAGAACAATACCCAGGAGGATTAAAGGGAGTTGATTCTCTGAGCACAGTCTCTTGCAAACAGATACAGACAGGAGAAAACCTAGAGATAAATACCCTGAATTCCTCCCAGGTACGCAAACCACGGCAATTCCACTGCAGAATCTTGAATATTACTACTTTGAGGGGATTTTCAAGGAATCCTGATACTGAGTAACTGGTGTGGGGATAAGTACCCTCACTCGAGTCTTTCAAACTCATGAAAAGACCGAAGGAGGAGGATCACCCGGCCTAGACGAGTTGGTATCGTTACTGGAGGGATATTGATTAGGGATTTGGGCTGAGAAACCCTCCATGTCCATTTCGAAAGTGGATGAATCTCTGATAACGTCGACTGACGCTCCCAAAGAGATCTTTCTAGGGGGAACGCCCGTCGAGTCTAGGGACTCGCCAGGAACGTTTCTGATGTGGCTAGGGAGGAAGTGTGGGAGAGTTGTTAATATGTGTCAGTGAAGGCCTAAAAATTTTGGGTGTCGTTCGTGGTTGGGAATCCATGAGGGTGTGGACTTCTGCAAGATGTACTTTTGTACGAGGAGCCTGTAAGGTAGCTAGTGAAGATGCAGTGGAGAGCTTTGCTGAAGATGAATTAGAGGGTTTTGCTGATAATGAAGCGGAGGGCTTGGCTGAAGATGTAGAGGGAGTGACACCTTCCAAAACAGAAAACTTGCCATAGACGGTAACTGAAGGACCGATATTCTCACAAAAACGGGATTGATTGATTGATGGCTGAGAAACGCGGGAAGGCGTTACAGCCTTATTACTTGCGGTAGGAGTAGAATAACTAGTGGAGGGAGGAGGCATATATTTTGGTCTCACCATCTTTCTGTCTAAAAAGAAGCTTTCGCCTAGCACTATTCCTACACTACAATTCCTACCACTACATAAACTAATAAATTGAGAATTAGCCAACTGAAGGATGTTCTACTCAAGACAGTACCTCTTGCATTGTTGAGAATGTAGTGGATGAGCTTCCCTACATAAGAAGCAATAGTGTTCTGATTCGCATACAGGAGTAGGATGTGTGTCAAGGGCTAAGCAGTGATCGCATCGGGGACTATGTGTACACTTGTTCCTCCCATAACCGAATTCATAACACCGGTAACATTATAAAGGACGGTCAACGAATGCTTTTACTGGAAGAAAACGAGGGCCGATCTTCACACGTTCAGGGAGAAAGGAACCATAAAAAGTGAGCATAATCATATTATTATTTCCTCTAATCTTGGCCACTAGTTGAACATTACCAGGACATATAACTGAAGGATGAAATATTCTGATTCTAGTGTGGCTTGATGGATTCGAAGAACCCATCAGAAGGGCAAGGTAGATGGAGGAGCATCATTACTTGTATTAAATCTTTAACCCGGATCAATACATATTTACCATACTTCTTGATGTTATTTGTAAGGAGGATTTCAATCTCCTTTTCAAGATACTTGGCAGCATAAATAACGTTACCTCTACCTTCCCTGTAATATGCTAAGGTGTAGGTGGGTGGCGAGCTTTAAGAGTACGTTCTTCAACATCATCAAAGACATTAGGGTGATAATCATTCTCGCTTTCAACTACATTGCTTGATCGAATGATCTGAGCAATTAGGTTGTCTCCAAGACGCAGATAATTTATTGCCTCATGAACAATTTTGGCAACAATGTCTAATGTAAATGTCACATAACACCGATTAGAAAGACAGTCATATTTGAGACGAAATCGAAGAGTCGTTCCAAAAGACTTGAAAACTGAGTGGATAGCATTGTATGGCATGGAGGCATAGACACTGATGATCACAAGAGTGTCAAGGCAGGAATCAACAACTGATCTAAGAGGTCTTCCAGCATGGGAAGCAAGAGCAGGGGTAGAACGAGTTCGTGCCTGCACATCACCATGACCAGAGGTTGACGTCTCAAGGGATTGCTCGATCGCACTTCGAGGACCAGATGTTCTTTTTTTTTTTTTTCTTTTTTTCTTTTTTTTTCTTAAAAAAAGAAAAAAAAAAATGAAATGGCTCCAGGGGCCAAAGAAAGCTGCCTACTAGGTCTATGAGCGAGCCCTGGCCGCCGCGAACGGGGTACCTTGTCCCCATGGGGGGACACTCGTTTTAAAAAGTGGTCCCTCATGATTCGAAAGTTTATTCAAGATGGAACTAAGACCTCCTTCCACAATGCATCCAAGGCCAAATATCCAACCATTCAACACAGGACGACCTCAAAAGGTGGCCCATCTGGCGAGCGGCACCGCTGACCTGTACTGCAGCCTAACTCCGGGAACCATTTAGTCTGGTCCTTCACTGGTGACCTTGCCGGCATGGATACCCCTCTCCCTCTAAGTAGGGGGGGAGCAGGAGCCGAAGCCCTTCTAGCCTTGCTCGTCAGGTCAGAGGGACACATGTCCCCCCCACCACGACAAGACGGTTCCCACTAGGGGGAGAGAGAGAGAGAGAGAGAGAAAGAGAGAGAGAGAGAGAGAGAGAGAGAGAGAGAGAGAGAGAGAGATAGAGAGAGAGAGAGTGTGTGTGTGTGTGTGTGTGTTACCTCCGTTTTATGGCAGGTAAAAGTGGTTGACCTCGTCGTCCTGTAATTAACTTAATTTTTGTTTTGGAGAAGGTTGATGCATCAGGAAAGGGGTTGCACCAACTGCGTGTTTCTTGACCACTGCTTGTGGCAAGACATCACACCACCTCCATAATGCACGAGTTAACCAATGCTTCACTTTTCATCCGTTTTACCAGTAGATTCTGGAATTTTCTGTCTGTTTGTGTCCTTCCTTTGACTTGACCTAGTTTAAAAGAAGTTTCAAGGCAGTGTAGCGAAGGTGAGGTGCTACTTGGCCGCCCGGAAGTTGCTCAAGCGAGAAGTGTAGGTTCCCAACTACGACTCTTGGTCATAGCAGTGTTTAGTCCTTGAAGGGTAACATTTCCAGTGTCATAACTGTGTAGATCTGGCAAAGGAAACTTAGCCTGGGTATTCTCTGTTTATTCAACAAAAACATGAACAATATATATAACAATTACTAAACATAACAAACGACACATACAAAATTATGGAAAAAGAGAGTGTATGTGTGTGTGTATGTTTGTGTGAAGAAAGGAGTAGTAAGATGTATTGAGAAGATGTGTAATACATGTGTCAAAGAGCGTGCAAAGAATGTGACAAGTAAGAGAAATGTATAAAGTGATGAAAAAGATATGAAGGACAAAAGCCTGTGCAGTAGAGAGAATGAAAACGGAAGGGTGAATATATTAACAGAAAACGGAGTGCTAGGAGCGGTGACTTGTGTCCCGCTACAGTATTCCCCCCCCATAGTGACGAGGGAGGAGGAACGTAACCGTCTTCTGGTGCCGAGTGGTGTTGGTGGCGACGTTCTGGCCGATGGTGTTGATGATGGCCGGGTCACTGTGAAGGAGGTAGGCAGGCTTGACTCGGTCGATGGAGATGGTGTCAGCCTTACCATCCTTGTCCACAGTGACCGTCTTTCTCCTCCTGCTCAGGACTTTGAAGGGACCTTGGTAGGGCTGCTGCAGGGGCTTCTTCACAGCGTCAACCCTGACGAACACGTGCGTGCAAGTGTCCAGATCCTGGCTGACAAAAGTCTTGGAGGGAGACGTGCGAGGCTGGACAGGCTGCAGACGCTGCATGAAGTCAGAGAGGTTGGCAGCAAAGTCCTGAACGCTGCAAGGAGTAAAGCGAGGTGCAGGAGTTAGGAGTTCGCCAGGTAACCTGAGCTTGGTACCATAAACGAGCTCGGCGGAGGAGTGGTGTAGGTCTTCTTTTAGTGATGTCCGTATGCCAAGGAGGACGAGAGGAAGTGCCTGGGACCAGTCTGCACGTGTGGCAGAGGCAGCTAAGGAAGACTTCAGCTGACGGTGGAATCTCTCAACGGTGCCGTTTGCCTGCCGGTGGTAACTGGCTGTCCTGAAGCGTTGGATGCCTAGTAGTGACATCACCTTGTTCCACATACTGGACTCGAACTGGCTGCCACGGTCAGAAGTGAGGCTGAGAGGGACACCGAACCTGGAGATCCAAGTAGTGATGAAGGCACGTGCGACGGAGTCCGTTGTGATGTCAGCCAAAGGTGCAGCCTCCGGCCAGCGTGTGAAGCGGTCGACGCAGGTGAGAAGGTACCGGTAACCGTCAGAGTAGGGTAGTGGTCCAACGAGGTCGACATGCACGTGGTCGAACCATGAAGAGACTGGAGTGAAGGCGGCCGCAGGAGAGCGTGTGTGTCGCCACACCTTGGAGGCTTGGCACTTGACACATGTGTGGGTCCACAGCCTGACGTCTTTGTTGATGTCAGACCAGATGAAGCGTGAGGTCATCATCTGCTGAGATGCTCGGATGCCAGGGTGGGAGAGGTCGTGCAGCTGACGAAAAACACGATACCGGTGGGTCTTCGGCAGGTAGGGCCGACAGGAATCGGTGGAAGTGTCAGCGTAAACGTGCACTGTGGTTCCTGGGAGTTGTATCTTCTTCATCTGTAATGCGGGGTTGTCTTGGAGTTGCCGCAGCTCTTCATCGTTGGCCTGGTCAGCAGCGATGGCAGTGTAGTCGATGGGAGAAGATGACACAGCAGAGATGTTGCGCGAGAGAGCATCAGCTGGGGCGTTGTGTTCACCTTTGACGTAGCGCAAATCCGTGGTGAACTGCGAGATGAAGTCGATGTGACGCAGTTGTCGCGGTGAACAGGAGGTCTTGATGTGCAGGGACTTCGAAGTGAGTGGCTTGTGGTCGGTGTATACATGGAAGTTGCGACCTTCCACGAAGTACTGGAAACGCTTGATGGCCTTGTAGATGGCGAGAAGTTCCCTGTCGTAAGTACTGTACTTGGATTCCGCCTTGTTAAATTTCTTTGAGAAGAAAGAGAGCGGTTTCCAACCTCCGTCGACATACTGCTGTAGAACTGCTCCGATGCCGATGTCAGAAGCGTCTGTGGCGATAGAGATGATGCCATCTGGGGCAGGGAAGCTGAGAGGTGAGACGGAGCTGAGAGCTTGTTTTGCTGCTGTGAAAGCTTCCTCAGTGGCTGGAGTCCAGACTAAGGAGATGGACTGTCCTCTCTTGCAAGGCTTGATCATCGCGTAGAGGGGCTGAAGAAGTAGTGAGCAGCTGGGGATGAAGCAGTTGTAGTAGTTCAGCATCCCCAGGAATTGCTTGAGTTGGCGCTGTGTTGTATGCTTGGGGAAGTTCTGGATGGACTCGCACTTTTCTTGTAGTGGAGTGATGCCTTCCAAGGAGACAGTGTGGCCAAGGAAGGTGATGGAGGGGACCCCAAACACAGACTTGTCGACGTTGACTTGCACCCCGTAGTCTTGCAAACGGGTGAGTACTTGCTGGAGGTGCTGTTGGTGCGTCTCTGCGTCAGGACTGGCGATGAGGAGGTCGTCGATGTACGCGAAGCAGAAGGGGAGACCTCGAAGGACTTCGTCAATGAAGCGTTGGAAGGTTTGAGCGGCATTCCTCAAATCAAAGGGCATCCTGACGTACTCGAACAATCCGAAGGGTGTGATGAGAGCAGTCTTCGGAATGTCCGCTGGATGGACGGGGATGTAGTGAAAAGCTTTCACAAGGTCGATCCTCGAGAAGTAGGTGCATCCGGAGAGCTGAGAAGAGAACTCCTGGATGTTGGGCACTGGGTATCTGTCCTCGACGGTGCGCGAGTTGAGAGCGCGGTAGTCTCCACATAGTCGTAGTTCGCCATTTTTCTTAGGCACGATGTGAAGAGCGGAAGACCAGTTGCTGGAGCTGGGCCGTATGATGCCTTGCTGAATGAGGGACTCGAACTCTGCCTTGGCTTGTCTGGCGCGCTCTGGAGCTAGGCGGCGGGCCTTGGCGTGGGTAGGAGGTCCCTTGGTCTCGATGTGGTGCGAGACGTGGTGTGTGACCGGCTTGCTGGCTGAGTACGGCTGCGTCAGCGTAGGGAAGGACTTCAGCAGGGAGGAGAACTGGTGGTCTGCCTTGACGAGGGAGATCTGTGTGCTATCACCATGAGTGATCTGTCCCTTTGTTGTGACTGAGGTGAGAGGATCGAGCAGCTTCCGACCCTTGATGTCCACTAGGAGACCGAAGTGTCGGAGGAAGTCAGCACCTATAATTGGTTGCGTGACAGCTGCTACGTAGAACGTCCACTCGAAGGTACGGCGGAGGTTCAGGTGAAGTTGCAAGGTGCGTTGCTTGTACACAGGAATCTCCGTACCATTGGCGGCGTGAAGGTGAATGAGGGGAGGCAACGTCCGGTCTACACCAGGGGCAGGGAGGATACTGACGTCTGCACCAGTCGATGAGGAACTTGGTCCGCGAGAGAGGGTCATACAACTTCAGTAGCGCAGACGAGGTGTCGCGAACACTATGCGCCGCTAGTGCTCGCTGTTGGGGTTTAAAGACTTGGCGAAGGTACAGGGAGCCTTACAATTTCTTGCGTCTTTCCCGAACTCCTTATGGTAGTAGCAGAAACTAGAAGTCTCCGGCGTCTTACTGTTTGAACGCTGGCGGCGCCGGAAGTGGTGACTGGAGGAAGAACGCGAACGCGAGCATGAGCGTCCTCTGACCTCTCTCCGAAGATCACTCACTTCAAGTATAAGCTGTGAGACGAGCTCAACAAGTTGCTTGGTACTGTCTTCTGCTGAGATGGAGGCTACGGAGTCGACGTCATCAGGCATTGTGCTGAGTGGACCACCACGTGACTGTGTAAAGTACACTACAGGCGCCGGAAAGCCACAGCGGTGAGGAGTGAAGGCGTGAGGCGCCGGTGTGACCGGGTGCCACAGCGGTGAGAGATGCCGAATTGGGGCAATGTCACTTCACCCACCACTGAACGAACTGTACGTTATCCTTGGCACTGCACTCACCACTGAACGAACTGTACGTTATCCTTGGCACCGCACTGTAAGTAATCCACGGATGACAGTGTTAATCCTGGGCGATGGACCGTAGGTAATCCCCAATGAAGAGCTGTAGATGGAGGCGGGACGAGGCCAGTGGGAGGGCTCCAGGTAACAGCAGGAAACTGGAGGGGCCGGCAGAAGTTACGTGGAGGAGCGTCCGCGACTGGGAGAGACTGCTGGCCAATGGCGAGGGCCAGCTGGAGAGTGACGCGGGGTGGGGCGCCGTGAGGGCGGCCGGGCGGCGGGGGGCGGCATACGGGCGGCTGGGGGCGGCGTACGGGCGGCTGGCGGGGTGGCGGCCAGGCTGCGTCGGGGGCCGGGGTTTGCTGCTGGAGGCGGCGACACCGGCGAAGGGGCAGCTGCCGGAAGATTCGCCCGAAGCTGACCGCGTCGCCTTGGCCAGGTGGTTGGAGGATAGCAGCAGGGTGGACTTGGCTGCTCACTCCGGAACAACGGGGTCACCAATTGTAGCGAAGGTGAGGTGCTACTTGGCCGCCCGGAAGTTGTTCAAGCGAGAAGTGTAGGCTCCCAACTACGACTTTTGGTCATAGCAGTATTTAGTCTTTGAAGGGTAACATTTCCAGTGTCATAACTGTGTAGCTCTGGCAAAGGCAACTTAGCCTGGGTATTCTCTGTTTATTCAACAAAAACATGAACAATATATATAACAATTACTAAACATAACAAACGACACATACAAAATTATGGAAAAAGAGAGTGTATGTGTGTGTGTATGTTTGTGTGAAGAAAGGAGTAGTAAGATGTATTGAGAAGATGTGTAATACATGTGTCAAAGAGCGTGCAAAGAATGTGACAAGTAAGAGAAATGTATAAAGTGATGAAAAAGATATGAAGGACAAAAGCCTGTGCAGTAGAGAGAGTGAAAACGGAAGGGTGAAAAATTAACAGAAAACGGAGTGCTAGGAGCGGTGACTTGTGTCCCGCTACAGCAGTTCCAACCTCGAACTGGCTCCTCTTTGATGTCCTTTTTTTTTTTTCTTCTTTGTTGTGATGAATAGTTAGCCGACTTTTTCCTTGTGCTCTTTTTCCCCTTTTATAAAATAAATGTGATGTCAGTCGAGCAACCAAAGAATATACATATACTTTCCGTCACCCCTGTCTTCGACGATGATTGTATTAGTGACTGCATCTGGTGGGCGAAATGAGGCTCTGCTAAGGCGATGCTTGAAAAATCATGGGTGTGCCACCAGGGTTGGGGATCGCCCATTTTAAAACATCAAAGCAGAGGGAGGATGACGACCTAATCCTCCAGATAGAATAATAGCAGTAAACATGCCTACCGCCGTTGTTGAATAAATATGAAATACGGACAAATATGAAGTATGAATGAAAAAAAAAAAAGTAAACATATACTATGTTAAAAAGGCTCGTTCTATAGAGCAGTTAATATGCACCAAAGTTTCATGAAAATACTTTCCTATTTACTTTTTTTTTTATAACCTTAATGATTCTAGTGTATATATATATATATATATATATATATATATATATATATATATATATATATATATATATATATATATATATATATATATATATATATATATAATACAGAATTATGTTCTGTTGAGTCCACACTTGAAAATCCTATAAATATTGGAAGAAATTTTTAACACAGAACAGACAAAAGAGGCACCCTCATATGTTTATTTATTTATTTTAATTAATTGATTTATTAATTAATTTATTTATTTTATCTTTTTATTTATTTATTTGTTTATTTATTTTACATTTTATTTTATTTATTTTTATTTATTTATTTTTTATGAAGGTATTCGCGGCGTTTCTATGGATTTACGCAATCATCGTGACACAGGCGTACAGCGCCAACTTGACAGCCTTCCTCACTGTGGACAGGATTCCGGAGGGCATCAACACGTTCAAGGACCTGTACCAGTCATCACTTTCTGTTTACGGTATGGGACCTTTCTTCGGCAACAATCTGGCTTCTGCTAAAATCGAATATGCTAAGGTAGATATACTTATTTTTTATGAACTTTTTACATCAATCGCTTCAAAGATTTCACATACATTTATTTTTGTTTATTTATTTATACATGACATGTATGTAGAACTATAAATAGTTATTATTGCTTAGGAAACGTTTCACATTTGATTTATCTATTTATACCTAATGTAGCAGAAGCATTAGTAGTAGTAATATACTCAAATATAATCTCTATAAATTTACCTGTTCTCTTAAAACTCCCTTGTGGCTTGTGACTAAAAACAGGATTACTGAATTTATTAAAGTCATCTGCTACTTTATTTGAAAAACAGCTTATTTTTATTGTCATCATTATTTTTTTTTATTATTATTGTTGGTGGTGTTGATGTTGCTATTGTTATTATTATTATCAATTCTTTTTCTTCTTCTTCTTCTTCTTCTTCTTCTTCTTCTTCTTCTTCTTCTTCTTATTATTATTATTATTATTATTCTTTTATTTTTCATTTCATCTATTTACTGATTTTTAGTTATCTGTTTATTTGTCTATTTATTTAATTTTATCATGTACTTGTATCAAGATTAAACCCGTTACATATATCACTATCCAAAGTATCAACCCTAAAAATTTAGTGTATATCACCCATGTCATATCCCTTATGTCACTTAAAGATACTTTTGTCAGATCCTCTCATAATCCCAGCCTTTCGTACAAATGTAAATTTAAAAGCTTGAATATCTTGTAACGATTTATTTATTTGTCTATTTATTTAATTTTACAATACGAGCAAACTGCATTTCCAATACAAAACTGTGATATTCATTATTTTTTAAATTTTATTTATGCGCGCAATGTTCCGGCGCCTTAACTCAACTTAATCCTTATTATAGGTTGTAAGAAACCTATATTCTCTCTGTAATATGAGTGTTTTCTGCTTTATTTCTCCCTCTATTAGGTCAATTTCCCGATGCAAGAGTTTACCATTATTCACATAGAAAATCGTTAGTTTCCCCAAAGGTACTGTGGAGACTGGTTGACTAGATTCGTGTTCTTGCTGTAACCACTCAATTAAGAAGAAGAAAAAAAGTCTTTGGCAAATAGGTGTACGCAGAACGAATTTTTGTTTACATGTCTTATTATTTTGTGTATTCAACACAACTACTTTGACCTGAATGTTTTTTTTCCGCCTCCTTTCTTACGTTTTTATTTAAATACTTAATTAAACATAAACGTAAGCTGTGACAAATTTACTCAGAGCACTGTGGAAATATATAGTATTATTTAATTAAATTAATTAATTAATTAATTTGTTTATTTATTTATTTTGGGTGGTTGAAAAACCTGATCAGCAGTTTTTTTTACTAATATATATATATATATATATATATATATATATATATATATATATATATATATATATATATATATATATATATATATATATATATATATATATATATATATATATATATATATATATATATATATATATATATATATATATACGAGTATATATATATATATATATATATATATATATATATATACTCGTATATATATATATATATATATATATATATATATATATATATATATATATATATATATATATATATATATATATATATATATATATATATATATATATATATATATATATATATATATATATATATATATATATATATATATATATATATATATATATATATATATATATATATATATATATATATATATATATATATATATATATATATATATATATATATATATATATATATATATATATATATATATATATATATTTTTTTTTTTTTTTTTATTTACTCCTATTGGTTGACAAGAGATCGATGTATTTTGTTGACCAATGGAGTTTATTGACAATAAATAAATAATCAAAACTGGAATTTTACCTTCAATCATATATGTGCCCAGGAAAAGATGTTCCACTTTGTTCCTCTTACATTGGAATTTTTGCAGTCTCGTAAAGTACATCAGCTGTGAGTGTGTGTGTGTATATATATATATATATATATATATATATATATATATATATATATATATATATATATATATATATATATATATATATATATATATATATATATATATATATATATATATATTCAGGAAGAGGCAATAGACACCTGCCAAAAGGAAAATTATTCCCAGTGAGGTCTAAAGCACTGTTCAGGGGATGCTGTGAACTTATAATTAAACCCAGCTGTGACCTCATTGAACGTTTCCCTTTGTGTCTCACAACACAAGGTGGCAGTCACAGCCTTCCCTCTAAAGACAACTCTCTTCCTCCACACAAAACTACAAGCACCTAATAACACACACACCCTTCACTCAAAAATTTTAAAATCATCATGGCGACTCCTACACCAGCCTCGGAGTCCCCATCTGGGGAGGGGACCATAAATGTCCCCAGGTCGGACTGCCTTTCTGTCGACGACCCTAAGTGTCTTGACACCCTCCTCAACTTTTTCTTCATTAACTTCTGCAACATTCGCGGTCTAAGATCTAATTTTCAGTCTGTAGAACACCATCTCTCCTCTTCTAAACCTCATCTTCTTTTCCTCACTGATACTCAGGTGTCAGAGGCAACTGACAGTAGCCCCTTTTCTGTTCCCTCCTACTTTCTCTATCGTCATTTTCGATCCAAAGCTGGATGCTGCGTTTATGTGCGCAATGTCTTAACATGCTCTCGTGCCCACGCTCTTGAATCTTTCGAGTATTCCACCATCTGGCTACGACTACAGAGTCACTCTCATACTAAATCTATCTGTGCTGTATACCTCTCACCTAATTCCTCTGAATTAAGAAATTCTTTGACTACTTAACTTGCAAAGTGGAGCACATTCTGACCCTCTTCCCTTTTGCAGAGATCTCCATTCTCGGAGACTTCAATGTTTACCACCAGCTTTGGCTTTCTTCTCCCTTCACTGACCATCCTGGTGAACTAGCCTACAACTTTGTTATCCTCATTGACCTAGAGCAATTGGTGCAACACCCTACTCATATTCCTGCCGTCTTGGAGATACGCCCAACATTCTTGACCTTTTCCTGACCTCTAATCCTTCTGCTTGTGCTGTCACCCTTTCTTCTCCGTTAGGCTCCTCCGATCACAATCCCATATCTATATCTTGTCCTATCGCTCCTCAGGATCCCCCTAAGCAAAGGTGCCTCTGGCTTTTTCCCTCTGCTAGTTGGGGGACCTGAGGAGGTACTTGGCTGATTTTCCTTGGAATTACTACTGCTTCCGTGTCAGAGACCCGTCTTTTTGTGCTAAGCGCATAACAGAGGTGATAGTGTCTGGCATGGAGGCGTACATTCCTCACTCTTTTTCTCGACCTAAACCTTCTAAACCTTGGTTTAACACAGCTTGTTCTCGTGCTATACATGATAGATAGGTGGCCCACAAAAGGTACTTAAGACTTCCACCACCAGAATCTCATGCACTTTATATTTCTGCCCGGAACCATGCCAAGTCTGTTCTCCAACTAGCCAAAAACTCCTTCATTAACAGAAAATGTCAAAACCTTTCAAGATCTAACTCCCCTCGTGATTTCTGGCATCTAGTCAAAAATATCTCCAATAACTTTGCTTCTTCTTTCTCTCCTCTATTTCAACCAGATGGCACCACTGCTATCACATCTATTTCTAAAGCTGAGCTCTTCGCTCAAACATTTACTAAAAATTCTACCTTGGAGGATTCTGGGCTTGTTCCTCCCTTTCGTCCACCCTCTGACTACTTCATGCCACGTATTAAAATTCTTCGCAATGATGTTTTCCATGCCCTCGCTGGCCTAAACCCTCGGAAGGCTCATGGACCTGATGGGGTCCCTCCTATTGTTCTCCGAAACTGTGCCTCCGTGCTTGCACCTTGCCTAGTCAAACTCTTTCAGCTCTGTCTGTCAAAATCTACATTTCCTTCTTGCTGGAAGTTTGCCTACATTCAACCTGTTCCTAAAAAGGGTGACCGTTCTAATCTCTCAAACTACCGTCCTATTGCTTTAATTTCCTGCCTATCTAAAGTTTTTGAATCTATCCTCAACAGGAAGATTCTTAAACATCTACCAATACCAAGTTTGCTCTGCCCCAATCAGAAATTTTAGAAAGATCAGAAGTCAGTCGTTCTGTGGTTTCCCTGTGTGAAATGTTTACTTCCTGAAGGGTTGGACGTCTATAAAAAGACGTGGAAAAGTGTAGGGTGGCATCATCAGCTAAGGAGTGGATAGGACAAAAAGTTTGCTTTAGAAGGTCATTGATGAATAATAAGAAGAGTGGGTGACAGGACAGAACCCTGAAAAACACCACTGTTAATAGATTTAGGAGAAGAACAGTGACCGTCTACCACAGCAGCAACAGAACGGTTAGAAAGGAAACTTGAGATGAAGGTACAGAGAGAAGGATTGAAGCCGTAGGAGGGTAGTTTGGAAATCAAAGCTTTGTGCCAGACTCTATCAAAAGTTTTTGATATATCCAAAGGTTTCAAGAAAATCTCTAAAAGAGGATGACCAAGACTCAGTAAGGAAAGCCAGAAGATCACCAGTAGAGCGGCCTTGACGGAACCTATAACGGCGATCAGATAGAAGGTTGTGAAGTGATAGATGTTTAAGAATCTTCCTGTTGGGGATAGATCCAAAAGCTTTAGATACGCAGGAAATTAACGCAATAGGACGATAGTTCTCTCTCTCTCTCTCTCTCTCTCTCTCTCTCTCTCTCTCTCTCTCTCTCTCTCTCTCTCTCTCTCTCTCTCTCTCTCTCTCTATATATATATATATATATATATATATATATATATATATACACACAAAATGTGTGTGTGTGTGTGTGTGTGTGTGTGTGTGTGTGTGTGTGTGTGTGTGTGTGTGTGTGTGTGTGTGTGTGTGCGAGAGTGAATGAGTGGATTAATTTATTAAATCTGCTCAGTATGGAGCACAGTTCCTCAAACGTAAACAGGAAACTGGACACGACAGTATGATGATAATAAAATAAAAAAAAAATGTAAACGGATACAGTGTATGTAGAGGTCACCCTATGGTCGCAGCTACATATCAATTTGAACTGCAAATTTAATGATCAGTAACACAAGCAAATATGATCAAACATACACAATTATCATGTAGACATATGAAAAATAAGTACAAACAGTTTCTTAAGAACATATACATTCGTCATTTTCCATCTAAGAAGCGTACTTGAAATTCGATGGTCTTAGTCTATATAATAATTTAGTACATATATTCCCCGTAACTTCACGATTTCCTCATTAGTATACTCGAAAAGAGCGTTAAGCTCATTTTCTGTAACGGCAGCTGTACACTGACAGCACATACTAAACTCTATTAACACCTTCTCATTTCCCAACATTTAAAGAGAACATCTTATTGGATGTGTGTGTGTGTGTGTGTGTGTGTGTGTGTGTGTGTGTGTGTGTGTGTTTGGGTTTACACGTCAGATGAATTTCTTAGTAGTCATTCATGATCATGGATTTTTTTCTGTATTTTATTTAATTAATTAATTAATTAATTAATTAATTATTTATTTATTTATTGTTTTTACGCTATTATTTTATTTTATTTTATTTATTTATTTTTTCTTATGCGGGAGGGGTAACAGCCAAGGGGAACAAAGATAATAAAAATAAGAGTAAAATATTCGCTGAGGTGCCGATCCCCGAATACTCAAAAGCAGTCGTCAAAAATTAGAGAATAAGTGTCTAGAAATTTCCCTCTTGAAAGACTTCAAGTCATAGCAAGAAGGATATACAGAAGCAGGAGAAGAGTTCCGTCGTTTTCCAGAGAAAAGTGTGAATGAGTGAGAATTCTGGTTAACTCTTGCATTGGAGAGGTGGACAGAATTAAGATGAGAGAAAGAAGAAAGTCTTGTGCAGTGAGGACGCAGGAAGAGTGGAGGCATGCAGTTAGCAAGATCAGAAGACGAGTTACCATAAAAATAGCGGTAGAAGATAGCAAGGGATGTGATTTTGCAGCGATGAGAGGGAGGCTTGCTTAAGACAGTCAGTTAGAGGAAAGGAGTTAATAAGACGAACAACTCTTCATTCTACCCTGTTTAAAAGAGCAGGACGAGTGGAACCCCCAAAACATGTGAAGCCTACTCCATACATGGACGGATAAAGCCCCTGTACATAGTTTGCAGCTGGGGTGGGGGAGGTGAGAATCATACTGGCAGAGACGACTCAGAACGCCTAACTTCATAGAAGTTTTAACTAGAGTTGAGATGTGAAGTTCCCAGTTTAAATCATAAGATCGAGGATGTTCATTGTAGAAGAGGGGAAGAGTTGAGTGTTATTGAAGAAGAGAGGATAGTTACCTAAAAGGTCGTGCCGAGTTGATACATGGACGAATTGAGTTTTTTAGGTATAGTGCAATACTAAGTTTTCTCTGCCCCTATCAAAAATTTTGGAGAGAGATCAGACTCTGATTACCTCATGCTACCTATTAAAATCCTTCGCAATGATGTTTTCCATGCTCTTGCTGGCGCAAACCCTCGGAAGCCTTATGGACCTGATGGGGTACCTCCTATCGTTTTCCAAAACTGTGCCTCTGTGCTTGCATCTTGCCTGATGAAACACTTTTAATTCTATCAGCATCTGTTTTTCCTTCTTGTTGTAATTTTGCCTACATCTAGCCTGTTTCTAAAAAAAAGAATAGTCTACGAAAAGACTTGGAAAAGTGCAGGATGGTATCATCAGCGTAGGAGTGGATATGACAAGAAGTTTAATTTAGATAATTGATGAATAAAAAAGACAGGACAGTGTTCCTGAGGAACACTGCTGTTAATATATTTAGAAGAACAGTGACAAAATCTGAGGAACGCAATTGCTAATAGACTTAGGAGAATGACACTGACCGTCTGCCACAGCAGCAATAGAAGCGGCAGATAATGGAGGTATAAGTTATGACATTCTATACCCGGACTTTAGTAAAGCGTTTGACAAGGTAATCCATCAGAGGCTCCTGAGAAAGGTTAAAGCGCATGGGATAGATGGCAATGTGTTAGGTTGGATAAGGTCGTGGTTAGGAGACAGGTGACAGAGTTGGAAAAAAAAAAAAAGAGGCTCTAAATCCGAGTGGGTTCAAGTAATTCGTGGGGTGCCACAGTGATACGTTTTAGGGCCATATTTATTTTTAATATATATTAATGACTAAGATTAATAGTGATGTTAGTAAATTTGCGGATAAAACGAATATAGGTAAATTAATTAGATCAGATTCGGATGCCATCGCCTTGCAGATTTGGATAGGATGAATGAATGGACACACCGTTGGCAAATGCCGTTTAGTAATAATAATAATAATAATGATAAAAATAATAATAATAATAATAATAATAATAATAATAATAATAATAATAATAATAATAATAATAATAATAATAAATACAAAGTACTTGGCGCTGGTAGAAGAAACCCATACAGTAGGTACACGATAAATAATGAATCTATAGTAAAGTCAGGGAAAGAAAAAAAAAATAGGAGTTATAGTACCGTTAGTTTTAACCTCCGTCTAAGAAATCAATGAATGAGGGACATAAAATAGAAAATCAGTTATTATGATTTATTTTTAGGAACGTTAAAAGTTCCAAAGTAATGTTCCACATTCACACCACTTCACTTCACCTCCCTCACCTTGCCTTACCTGCCTCACCTATGTCCTGGATCTCACCTGCTCATGCCCTTCCGCCCGTTGCCAGTCAACTCTCTGGAGGTACTAGTTCTAAATCCCTCAAAATCCGTCATCCTAAAGTCAGGTATCTTACTAGTGTTTTTGCTTCTAGAAGCTTCCTCCCATTTTAATTTGTACCTAATTTCACAATGGTCACTATTACCTAGCTATCCTCCAACCTCCATCTGTGTGACTGCCTCCTCCCTGTTGGTCAGAATTAAATCTATAACATTATTAATCCTTGTTGATTCTAAGATTACCTGTTAAAAAAAAAAAAAATCCTGAGTTATATTTTAGAAATTCCTCTGTTTCACAGTTACTCACCAGGTCATTAGGTTCCAGTTAATATTCTTAGAACTACAACCTCCTACCACATATTCGTGACTGTATCTGCCTGTTCTATTTATCTCTTGCCATAGTGAGCAGCTAGCTTCTTTTGTAGTATTTGGTAACCTGTACACCGATCCCAGTACTACAGACTGTGAGTCTTCCTTAATGTCAAGCCATATCAAGTTTATTTTAATATCTGCTTTTATGTTACATACAAGATTCTAATGTGTCCCTAACATAAAGCGTGACGCCTCCTTTTTTCTTATTTTTTTTCTTTCTTTATAGAATAGTGTATACGCATCTGTCTGAACCTTTGGATTAAATATTCTTCCCGACATGTTTAACCAAGTTTTTGTTAAAATAATGATATTAAACTTTTCTACATACGGCTTTCCTCTAAGCAAGTCTATTTTATTCAAAATATTTCTACAATTTATAAAATATACTTTTAAGCTATTCCTCGCCTTCGCTGAGCTAATTACCTTTCTAAATTTAACTAATTTACCATTCCTTTCTGTCCCTTAAGTCTTTCCTCTTTCCTGACTAACGAAAAAAGCGCTGGAGTTCAGTTGCCCAGCAACTCCCAGAATAAACGATAGCTACAAATATATCATACGCTCGAATCTTAGTGGTTATTCACACACACACACACACACACACACACACACACACACACACACACACACACACACACACACACACACACACACACACAACAACTATTCAGCCTTAAACAGGTCGGCATCCTATTTAACCCATCAACAGGTAAGGGGTATAACAAATGGCATCTTAATCTCACAAGCTGGGAAAAAAATCTAATTATCCACGTGATAGGAAGCACAGACTATGTACAAATTGAGGTATAATACTCAATTGAACTATCACCCACCGTAACAAAAACCACCCACGTCTGATAAGAATATTATACATTCTGGCTAGAGGGAAGACTATCTATAATCTTCCAGAAGACAGATTGTTCTCCCTCCGAACACAGGTGAAAATCCGGAAAGAAACTAGACAGCTGTAACTGTCTCAAATGTTATACAATTCTCTAATGTTGGACAAGCTGCGAGCCCGGAAATTAGTAGCATTTAACAAGTACTCAGCACGTATGAACGCCCAGACACAAACCACAACAATATACTGCACTTAGGCAGAAATAGAGAGAGAAGAGGTGTCTGCTTTCGTCAGCACTCTGTACAAAAAACAAAATGGACGCCGAGAGGAGCTTATCTGTACGTGGAGTCACACTCACGCACTGCAGGAGTAACGAGACAGAGGGCTCTCTCACGCACTTCACAAAGATATCTAAATTCACCCAAATGCTGGCCTCCCGTGGAGCCTAAATAATACCCTAAGGCGTTACATGATAATTCCATCCATAGATATAAATTCAATATACCTTCCCTATTCACGCTTTAAAACACTTCTCTAAATTCCGCGTCCATTCTCACAAATTGCCTTGCAATCTACTGAAGATGCCAGCCGTGAAAACTGAGAACGGCGGTTAGACTCGCCCTGATAACGCAGAAACAGGACGGGGAACTGGGAAGGGAGGAAGGAATGCGCTAGACGAATTACAATATGGGGGAGAGCAACTTTTCGACTACATTCTCTATTAATTGGAATTCTCGGAAAGGAATGGAAATTAAGTGATGAAGAACAACTTTGGGTAGAACAATTAGTATAAGCAGCACGATGACGCGCCGTCTCGTATACTAAGCGTTCCTTGCTTTTCGCTCTCTTTTCTCCCCTCTTCATCTCCCTGCTTTTTTTTTGTTCTCTGTCTCTCTGCACATAACACGCCCTTTCCCAATTTGAAAATTTCGTAAGTTATATCTTTTTTTTTTTTTTTGCGATAAAAAATAGACTCACGGCTCTGCAAATTACTTCACACTCAACATTCCAAAGCAACTTAAATTATACTTCTGCGGTACACAAATTATAAAAACAGATGACTTTACAATAACAACACAAATTAGAGCGATCATTACTGCTATGATAAACAGACCTACAAGTCACCCTTTCTTCAGAATACACTGTACTGTTTTCTCCTCCTTCTACTCCTCCCATGAGATCTGTCTCTGCCTCTCATCTAAGATCTGCTATTTCCCCGGCGACGCTGGCGTGAGGGCTTACTTCGTAACACTTTTCCTCTAGCCACGACTACGGCTGGTCCAACTCTTCCTGTGACCCCTGTCTTTTCTCCTCCCTCTCCGTCGTTTTCTCGTGCCTCTGCCTTCACTACTACTCCACTTACTCTCACCACTCCTTATCTCTCTCGGCTGCACAATCAAATTGTGCAAATCAAACTCTCTTCTCCATACAACACAAACACAAGTCACCAAGCAGCGACAACCCTGCGCCCTTGCCATACTCAACGTTCCCATCAAGCTGTAGGTTCCTGGTACATCATCATGGCACCACGAGGCAACACTTCCTGGCCAGTTCTTGGTCACAGAGCAAGGCCGACTCTCGGTCCTCTCCAATATTCACCACTAGAGGACACAGGTTCCTCCGCCGGGCCGTCACTGTCCTTACCTCTAGTAGGCCTTCGCCGCTCATGGGTCCTTGGCCCCTCCGTGTCACTCCCATTTAACGAAGAAAGTAAAAGTACGATTTTCTCGGCTAAAACAAGAGAAGCCACATACCTGCCCTTAATCAAATAAAACTGTATTTCTGGGATGCAACACGACCAAGGATGTTTCTCATTGTTAGGCACAACAACTCTCCACTCCTCCTGCCGACTAACTGATGACACAGGAGTCACCACAGCGAGCTGATTGCTGCTCCTTTTCAGGACGCAGGACACATTTCCGCACATGAAGCAAAACTCACATGTGGCCATCGAAACTCCATCATCCTCTGCTTCAACCCGAACCTGGCCAACGTGTAATTGGGCCAACACCTCTTGCCACAGCAACTGCTCCCGCGTGCAACTCATTCTCGGCAAGCCCGACTCCTTCTTGCTTCGAGAGGGACGGCATTTATCATCACATACTATCCTATTCGTGCCCAGCACCTAACAATTAACAAAGGCTTAGCCATACGAAGCCCGTAGCAACGTTTTGGGTGCTTTCTGAGCGACACGCTACACATTATCACCAGCAGCCTCACTTAAAACTGCCTCTCCACACCGCCCCGTGACGCTGACGTCAGCCACAACACTCTTACAGCTCCTACACTGAAGGAGGAATCAGGCTAATAACATCTCTTACCATCCCCAGATCAGGAAAATCAACACCAGCCATAGCACGTTGGAGAGGGGTCCCAGACAAGAGGTAATTAGGCATACTTTCCTGATCAATGCGGAAACAATCAACAACTGTGGCCATGTACTGCCAGCAAAACCACCTTAACTGCTCCTGAGTAAACCCGACTCAAAATCAATGACACAGAAGGCCATATCGCCTCCCAGTAACAGTCCTGCACAGCAAATATTGTAATGTTGTGTCTTTCAAAACAGTGTCAGGGTACTCAACCCCAGCAATCTGAACAGTGCCCTTCCACAAAAATGGATGGCACCAATCGAAACTAGACTTCACGGGAGACGATAGGTATCAACAGACGTAGGGAATGCCACTTCTGCTTTTCTCCCCTCATAACCAAACACTGACAGAATATCCTCACTTTTACGATTATGGCTACCGAGTTCTTTGAGGGCTTAGAAGCCGTGACAGTCACTAATTTATTATTATTTTTATAATAATGACACAAGGGCTGCATACTATATCTGAGAGTGCCGTGCAGCATGCTCCAAATCTGTCTCCTTGGGTGAAGACTTATTACCAATGGGATTTATCATAAAATACCTATTACCACCGCCAGTAGCGTCGCATGACAATTACTCCCAGTGAGGTCTAAAGCACTGTTCAGAGGGTGCTGTGAACTTATCATTAAACCCAGCTGTGACCTCACTGAACGTTTCCCTTTGTGTCTCACAACACAAGGGGGCAGTCACAGCCTGCCCTCTAAGGACAACTCTCTTCCTCCACACAAAACTACAAGCACCTAATAACACACACACCCTTCACTCAAAAATTTTAAAATCATCATGGCGACTCCTACACCAGCCTCGGAGTTCCCATCTGGGGAGGGGACCATAAATGTCCGCAGGTCGGACTGCCTTTCTTTCGTCGACCCCAAGTGTCTTGACACCCCCCTCAACTTTTTCTTCATTAACTTCTGCAACATTCGCGGTCTAAGATCTAATTTTCAATCTGTAGAACACCATCTCTCCTCTTCTAAACCTCATCTTCTTTTCCTCACTGAAACTCAGGTGTCTGAGGCAACTGACAGTAGCCCCTTTTCTGTTCCCTCCTACTTTTTCTATCCTCATTTTCGATCCAAAGCTGGATGCTGCGTTTATGTGCGCAATGACTTAACCTGCTCTCGTGCCCACGCTCTTGAATCTTCCGAGTTTTCCACCATCTGGCTACGACTACAGAGTCACTCTCATACTAAATTGATCTGTGCTGTATACCTCTCACCTAACTCCTCTGATTATAAAAAATTCTTTGACTACTTAACTTCTAAAGTGGAGCACATTCTGACCCTCTTCCCTTTTGCAGAGATCTCCATTCTTAGAGACTTCAATGTTCACCACCAGCTTTGGCTTTCCTCTCCCTTCATTGACCATCCTGGTGAACTAGCCTAAAACTTTGCTATCCTCCATGACCTAGAGCAATTGGTGCAACACCCTACTCGTATTCCTGCCCGTCTTGGAGATACGCCCAACATTCTTGACCTTTTCCTGACCTCTAATCCTTCTGCTTATGCTGTCACACCTTTCTTCTCCGTTGGGCTCCTCCGATCACAATCTCATATCTTTATCTTGTCCTATCGCTCCAATCCCTCCTCAGGATCCCCCTAAGCGAAGGTGCCTCTGGCGTTTTGCCTCTGCTAGTTGGGGAGACCTGAGGAAGTATTTTGCTGATTTTCCTTGGAATGACTACTGCTTCCGTGTCAGAGACCCGTCTTTGTGTGCTGACCGCATAACAGAGGTGATAGTGTCTGGCATGAAGGTGTACATTCCACACTCTTTCTCGTCCTAAACCTTCTAAACCTTGGTTTAACACAGCTTGTTCTGGTGCTATACATGAGAGAGAGGTGGCCCACAAAAGGTACTTAAGCCTTCCCCCACCAGAATCTCATGCACTTTATATTTCTGCCCGGAACCATGCCAAGTCTGTTCTCCAACTAGCCAAAAACTCCTTCATTAACAGAAAATGTTAAAACCTTTCATGATCTAACTCTCCTCGTGACTTCCGGCATCTAGCCAAAAATATCTCCAATAACTTTGCTTCTTCTTCTTTCTCTCCTCTATTTCAACCAGATGGCACCACTGCTATCACATCTATTTCTAAAGCTGACCTCTTCGCTCAAACCTTTGCTAAAAACACTACCTTGGACGATTCTGGGCTTGTTCCTCCCTCTCCTCCACCCTCTGACTACTTCATGCCACGTATTAAAATTCTTTGCAATTATGTTTTCCATGCCCTCGCTGGCCTAAACCCTCGGAAGGCTTATGG